>NC_134361.1:46422602-46427602 GCF_048569485.1 Anomaloglossus baeobatrachus
CAGTTTTATTAAGCCACGGGACGCACCCCTCTCCACAGCCATACTACCGCATGGCTAATTTGAATGTGATATGTTTCGCATGTAAATTAGCCATGTGCTGGCGGCAGGGTCAGTGGAACAGGGCGCATGCGTGTCATCACATAGCCCAGCGCGCCGCAGCGTGAGAAGGTCATCATCAAGATGCGACCTCATCACACTGCTGCAAGCACCGCAGAGCAACGGAAGTGATGAGGACGAGGCAGAGAAAGTAAGTTCTCCATGAGCTGAAGACAGGGCCAGGAGTCAGACTATAAGGGTAAGGTCAGGGACCTTAATTGAGAATCCCCCACTCCAGCAGTAAAAGAAAAAAAATCCTGGAGAGGGGCTTTAAGTAGTGTATTATACTCTGATATTAGCACGTTTTACCACAAAGTTGGTGGTCTTCTATTTATTTCTATGAAGCTACATAGTTGGCCCCAAGAATGATTTTCCCTGGTGGGCCCAGGGTACTCCAGTCTGACGCTGTTGGGGCCCAACGATTCTCTCCATTAATGTCACACCGGGTGCGAAAGAACTCTCGAGGAATGGTGCAACCCAAAAGGGAAAAACAAGGAACATATACCATTAATGGGACAGGCGATAGGGAGGGGAAAGGGGGGTCACCTCCTAACACTCATCTGAGTATGATCCCTGCACTGCCTAACGTCCCTAGATAGGTCCTTCCTCTCGTGCGCCATCACTTACCTAGACCCTCGCTGGCCCTCAACTCAACCTGACTAGTGTGTAAGCCAGCAAGACACTAGTCTTGCTACTGCAATAAAATGCAACACACAAATAAAACACTTCTTGACTTCTTCAGCATGAAACTACTCAGCTGCAACTGAATCGAAAACCTCAGCTTCTCCAGAAACAGGCTCCTTGAAAGTGGTCAGTATAGAAGATCTATCACCGGCATAGAGTGAAACTAGGAGTGGGTAAATATAGCGGAAGGGAGTGATGATAAGATGATGCAGCTGTGATTGAGGTTGAGTAATCTCAGTCAAAAAGGAAAAGTTCCTTAACCCTTTCAGCATCAAATTAAAGTAAATCCACTCCTACACTCTGAGTACCTGCAACCAATTAAGCATTGAGACCTCCTGATCCCCCAGAGGTACCATGCGGATGTGACACACTCTTGATAATCAAATGAAGTCGAGGTTGGAAAAAGGATCTGGCAATTAAAATTCAATGCCTATTCTTGGAGGAGATAAGCAGCTGGAAAAGGTGTTTGACGAGGGTTTACTCCTCCCTACTCTTTGAAAATACATGTATGCTCTGCTGCAGTGAGCGTGCATGTGTATGGCAGGGTCAGGAGGAATAAATTGACTTTCACTTATCATAGAATCCAATGTAGAGACACAAAAAGAGGAGAAACAAGAACAGACGACATGCATTTTCCACTAGACTACAGTGACATAGTGACTAAAGACCCCTTTAGGTCAGCCGCAACCATTACATGACCACTGATCCACTGTATACAAGCTGATCAGCGGTCATTTTATGGTCTGTTTAGGCTGGCTGACCAAATTTCTATGCACGCAGAGCAATCATTAATATGATCACTTACTAACACGAGGTGTCGCTCTTTGCACTAACCCAGCGCTGACGCATCCTGTTGTAAGCAGTTACCAAATGATAACATCATCAGAGCAGTGACTGTCAGTAGAGTTATCTACTGTATATAGATGTCCAAACATTGAATAGGAGGAGGAGGTGGTCTGTGATATCCCCGATTGTGAATGGTGGATCCTGTGTTATCTACTGTATATAGAGGTGTTATCAGTTATTGCACAGGAGGAGGAGGTGAGCTGCGACATTATTTATTGTGAATGATAGATCCTGTCTTATCTACTGTATATAGAGGTGTTATAAGTCATTGTACATGAGTAGGAGGAGGTGAGCTGTGACATCACGTATTGTGAAAGGTGGCTCCTTTGTTATCTACTGTATATAGAGGTGTTATCAGTCATTGTAGAGGAGGAGGTGAGCTGTGATATAATCTATTATGAATGGTGGATCCTATATTAGGAGGAGGAGGTGAGCTGTGACATCACCTATTGTGAATGGTGGATCCTGTCTTATCTATTGTATATAGAGGTGTTATTACAGCTTACCTCCTCCTACTCCTGTACAATAACTGATATCACCTATTGTGAATGGTGAATCCTGTGTTATCTACTATATTTAAAGGTGTCATCAGTTATTGTACAGTACTAGAAGGGTGGGAGTTGTGACATCAGCTTTGTGAAAGGTGGATCCTCTGTTATCTACTGTATATAGAGGTGTTATCACAGCTTACCTCCTCTTTCTCCTGTACAGTAACTGATATCACCTTCTGTGAATGGTGGATCCTGTGTTATCTACTATATTTAGAGGTGTTATCAGTTATTGTACAGGAGTAGGGGGAGGTGAGCTGTGACATCACTTATTGTAAATGGTGGATCCTGTGTTATCTATTGTATATAGAGGTGTTATCAGTGATTGTACAGGAGGAGGAGGTGAGCTGTGATATAATCTATTATGAATGGTGGATCCTATGTTAGGAGGAGGAGGTGAGCTGTGACATCACCTATTGTGAATGGTGGATCCTGTCTTATCTATTGTATATAGAGGTGTTATTACAGCTTACCTCCTCCTACTCCTGTACAATAACTGATATCACCTATTGTGAATGGTGGATCCTGTGTTATCTACTATATTTAAAGGTGTTATCAGTTATTGTACAGGAGTAGGGGGAGGTGAGCTGTGACAACACAGGATCCACCATTTACAATAAGTGATGTCACAGCTCACCTCCCCCTACTCCTGTACAATAACTGATAACACCTCTAAATATAGTAGATAACACAGGATCCACCATTTACAATAAGTGATATCTACTATATTTAGAGGTGTTATCAGTTATTGTACAGGAGTAGGAGGAGGTGAGCTGTGACATCACTTATTGTAAATGGTGGATCCTGTGTTATCTATTGTATATAGAGGTGTTATCAGTGATTGTACAGGAGGAGGAGATGAGCTGTGATATTATCTATTGTAAATGGTGGATCCTGTGTTATCTATTGCATATAGAGGTGTGATCAGTGACTGTACAGGAGGAGGCGGTAAGCTGTGATAGAATCTATTGTAAATGGTGGATCCTGTGTTAGGAGGAGGACGTGAGCTGTGACATCACCTATTGTGAATGGTAGATTTTGTGTATATAGAGGTGGTATCGGTTATTATACAGGAGGGGGAGGAGGTGAGCTGTGATATTATCTATTGTAAATGGTGGATCCTGTGTTAGGAGGAGGAGGTGAGCTGTGACATCACTTATTGTGAATGGTAGATTTTGTGTATATAGAGGTGGTATCGGTTATTATACAGGAGGGGGAGGAGGTGAGCTGTGACATTGCCTATTGTGAATGGTGGATCATGTTGTATTTATTGTATATAGAGGTGTTATGTGATTTGTAATCCTGTATGTGATGATAATGAAACAGTAACTGTGAGGCTAGAGTAAAGCTTAGTGTCCAGTGACCATTGCAATTTTTCAAAAAATCTTTTTTTTTTTGTTAACCCAGAGGGGAATGTTTTAATATTCGAACAACGGCAGATGGGAAAGATCTTATCCTTTTCTTCTCATAAGAAATAAAAACCTTTCCGCCAGCGATCATCCATGTTTATGGAGAAGTTGTGATGGAGGGAATCGCGGTTGATTGAACAAGCTTTGAATGTGATGACAAGTAGCAATATATTGTATTATTGTATGATATATAGAGCAAAATCAGCCCTGGAAATAAAGGCATAAATACAAAGGTATGTTATAGGGCGACAGTGACTAACGAGCCATTGATTATGTAACGTTAGTTAGACCTGACCAGACAAAAAGCATTTAAGGGATCATTATTTGTATTGTCCGATGCAGACGCGCTTTAAGCTGCATTATAATGAGACGCGTTAAAAGAAAAAAATGGCAAAGTCTTTTCCCCTCCTTCGTTTTTGCTTCCAGACATCAACAACATCAACATTTAATTCAGGTCACTGTCATCTCCAGACCCCGGGAAAAGGGGTTTTGTTGTCCGAGATAAGAGCGCTGCCTGTGAGGCGCTGTCACTGCGCACTCCGGATGGGCCCGGCTTTTTATCTCCTGGAATATAGGGCAGAATACTGCAGCGTAACAATTCTGAATATAGTCTTTTTTAGTAAAAGGAAACCTAGAAACAAATATAGCCTCCGATCCCTGAAGAATTGGAAGCATCTGTCTGCGGGAGCCGGCATCACTGCGAAAAGTGCGTCTCAGCAGATAAGACAAACAGGTCGGTATTACTCAGCGCGCGGAGACACATTAACAAGGCGATACTAATTTGGATCTGTCTCTGTGCCCGAAACGGCTTAGCAATGCTCTGAGGTTGTGGAGGGTTTATTTTGTAGCTTTTGATTACATAAAACTCTATATACAGTAACATTTTTATATAGAGTTTACAATGTATGACACCCAGTCATGTGGTTTCTGGGCATAGAAGGTCACAGCGTTTGGCTGCGCAAAATGCTCCCTGACTTTCTATTATTCCTGCTATCAGTATTCATTGGTATAGTATTTTTCATCTCTCCCCTTTTGGACCCAGCAGGCGCTCGCCTTCCACACAGTTGCTGATCATCAGTATTCTCTTTGTACTTAAGTACCCCCTCCTTCCTGAACTGGTATTGGTGATATTCAGTTCATTCAAGCCTTGGTTGCAAGCAGGTGGCTTGTACTCCTCTGTGGTATCATTGCTGAAAACTTTGCTGAACTTCTAATTCATGCATTTTCCCCCTGTGTGTCCTCCTTGTGTCTTCTATAGTTGTTTAGTGGGGTTGATGAAGAGCTAATCCCACCCGTTCCCTATTTAGGGCCGAGCACTATGGATACCTAGGGGCAGGTATCCAGCTCAGTGCATAGGTCTGGAACTTATCTAGAATGGTGAGTGACCCCAGGGACTAGCAGTAGTTTTGGTCAGCGG
>NC_134361.1:46430102-46685102 GCF_048569485.1 Anomaloglossus baeobatrachus
CAGTGTACCAGTCAGCGAATAATACAGAGATTCAATAAAGAGAGCGATAAGAAAGATGCTGTGATTCATCAGTGATATGGTGTCAGCATGTCCTGCTGCATTAACATTACAATTACAACTTTTTCAAATTATTTTAATGCATTAGAAAGCAAAAGCAGGAAGTCACAATAGCTTATAGCCAAAGATAAAATCTGAAATGCAAGTATAATTGTGTGCATGCTAGTGACAATCAACGGTCCTGAGTGTTTGCATTACTTGTGCAGGCACAGAAGCAGACATTTTGGAATGATTTTAGGAAAGTAAGAGGAACACAGGGCTCAGCTCAGCACTGTACCCCATTTGGTTATATACATGTAATTTCTGTACCCTGGAACACATTTTGAATAAAATATATTATTGCACATAATCTGTGTTGTCTATCAGGGTACTGTGTCACAATTTGCCAAAACTCAAAGACTCCTTTTTTTTGGTGTTCTCATTTCTTGTTTAATAGTTTGATTTTAAAGTAAGATTAATTTATTTTTAAAATGTACAAAATAACATTCTTTAAAATTTAGACACAACCACAAATGTATACCTGAGGTGCCTATCTAGCATTACCTATTTTGTCATTTTTGGGAAGGGAATTGAGTTTAAAAAGAAACACCACTCAGCTCTTATATACAGCATTCCAGAATACTGTATATAACAGCCCAGGCCGCTGTGTACAATGTAAAAAATACTTTTCGAATACTCACCTAGCGGGTGGTCCGGTCCGATGGGTGTCGCTGCTCTACGGTCTGATGCCTCCTCTCTCCGGTCCAGCACCTCCTCTCTGCTGCAATCACATCCTCCTTCTACCCAGCCCAGTATGGATGACGCGTCTACATCATCCACACAGGCCGACATCAAAATACTGCAATGCGCAGGCGCGAGGAAAGGCTAGACCATTCTGGAACACTGTATTTAAGAGCTCAATGATGGTGGCCACAACTTATAGTTGCCAAATCTGGTGGCAGGTTCCCTTTAACCTTTGTCAGGCTGCCTAATTTTGCCAAAATTTCTCGACCCCTTATCTCGGAAGGGGGTGGAGATATTTTATTGAAATTTGGCCAATACATTCTGGACCAAAACTGCTGAGATGTCACGAAATTTCAGCCCTCTACGGCTTTTCAAAAAAAAAAAAAAATGATTGCAATTTAAAACGGGAATAGTTACAATTGTACCTATTCAGCCGGACGAAGGTTAAGGCTGCTTTCACACTTGCATTGAACGGCATCCGTTGTTATCCGCCACCTTGCAGGAAACCGTTTTATTCCTCATAGACTTACTTCTATTAGCTACGGATAGCAACGGATGGCCTTGCGCTGCATCCGTTAGCCGACGCTGTGTTGCATCCGCCTGGCGGATGGAACGCTGCATGTAGTGTTTTTCTGCGCTTGGCGGAGTGTCAAAAAAACGCATCCTGCATGATTCCGTCGGCGTCTGTTGTTTTTATAATGGACGCCTATGGTGGCAGATTCCGTTAGAATCCGTCATTTGACGGATTCTGTTAACGTATCCGTCTTTACACAACTGAGCATGCCCAAATGTGTAAAGTCAAGGAAAGGAAAACTATAACAGATTGTGTTATTTTGTACGATCCGTAGCATTCATTGTGCCACCATATGCAACGCATCCGTTGCATCCGTCACGCAACGCAATGCTACGGATCCCGTCCAACGCAAGTGTGAAACTAGCCTTAATTGAGCAAAAAAGTAAAAAAAAACCAAAGTGCACATTTTAATTCCTGTTTAAAACACCTATTTTACTAGCTCACTTTGCCAACCATACATGCCACACCTACACGTCAGCATGCTGCCACAATATACTTTTTGTACATGGACCTAAGTTGCATTTCTTATGACTGTGAATCAATTTGAACATGACAACAGGTTCACTAGAGTCACTGGAGAGTTCAACAGCAAGACAACCCACCAAGATGGGAAAGGTTTTGCAGGTGGTGGCCACAGATGGTCACTCTTCTTATCCTTCCACACTGATTCTTCTCTAGTTTTTGCATTTTGTTAAATGTGTCCCTACTCGTAGCATGGGGGACGTACCTGCCACCCACTCTGGTTGCACGAATAGTCCAGCCCCTCTCAGATGGCACATTCATACGTGACACCGCTAAATATGTCTCCTAGAGCAATTTCACAACCCGAGCCATACCATGGGCCAGGACACAGGCTGTTACCCTTAGGCCATGTTCACATGTTGAGTATTTGGTGAGTTTTTCCCCTTTATTATTATTATTATTTATAGAGTACCATTCCATGGTGCTGTACATGAGAAGGGGGTTACATACAGAATACATACACAAGTTACAGTAGACAGACTAGTACAGAGGGAAGAGGGCCCTACCCTTGCGGGCTTACATACTATAGGATTTTGGGGAGGAGACAGTAGGTGGGGTGTAGATTGGGTGGCAGCTCTGCACGGTGGTTGGGTGGCAGCTCTGCACGGTGGTTGGGCGGCAGCTCTGCACGGTGGTTGGGCGGCAGCTCCGCAGGGTGGTCGGGCGGCAGCTCATACATATACATATACAAATACATATACAAGTTACAATAGACAGACTAGTACAGAGGGAAGAGGCCCCTGCCCTTGCGGGCTTACATTCTATAGGATATTGGGGAGGAGACAGTAGGTGGGGTGTAGATGGGGTGGCAGCTCTGCACGGTGGTTGGGCGGCAGCTCCGCAGGTTGGTCGGGCGGCAGCTCATACATATACATATACAAATACATATACAAGTTACAATAGACAGACTAGTACAGAGGGAAGAGGCCCCTGCCCTTGCGGGCTTACATTCTATAGGATTTTGGGGAGGAGACAGTAGGTGGGGTGTAGATGGGGTGGCAGCTCTGCACGGTGGTTGGGCGGCAGCTCCGCACGGTGGTCGGGCGGCAGCTCCGCAGGGTGGTCGGGCGGCAGCTCCGCAAGGTGGTCGGGCGGCAGCTCCGTACGGTGGTCGGGCGGCAGCTCCGCAAGGTGGTCGGGCGGCAGCTCCGCACGGTGGTCGGGCGGCAGCTCCGTACGGTGGTCAGGCGGCAGCTCTGCAAGGTGGTCGGGCGGCAGCTCCGCAAGGTGGTCGGGCGGCAGCTCCGCAAGGTGGTCGGGCGGCAGCTCCGTACGGTGGTCGGGCGGCAGCTCCGCAAGGTGGTCGGGCGGCAGCTCCGTACGGTGGTCAGGTGGCAGCTCCGCAAGGTGGTCGGGCGGCAGCTCCGCAAGGTGGTCGGGCGGCAGCTCCGTACGGTGGTCGGGCGGCAGCTCCGCAAGGTGGTCGGGCGGCAGCTCCGCAAGGTGGTCGGGCGGCAGCTCCGTACGGTGGTCAGGTGGCAGCTCCGCAGGGTGGTGGGGCGGCAGCTCCGCAAGGTGGTCGGGCGGCAGCTCCGTACGGTGGTCAGGTGGCAGCTCCGCAGGGTGGTGGGGCGGCAGCTCCGCACGGTAGTGAAGCAGTGAGTTCATTGTAGATTGTAGGTATTTCTGAACAGACGAGTTTTCAGGTTCCGTTTGAAGCTTGAAGGTATAACCAGCACCAGGAGTGGGGGATAAATACAGCAGTGGTGCCCGTGTTTCTATTATACTTTTCCTCTGATTGTCCCCCTCCTGGTTGTGGCTACAAATACTGAGGTAAAAAAACTCACCAAATACTTAATGTTTGCATGTGGCGACATTTTTTAATAAATATAAAATACATTTAATTGCATTTCTATAAATCCTATTTTCTCTGTAACTTCTTTTCCATCAGAATATAAAGGAAGCTTTGACCTAATATATAATGTATTTACTCCTGGAACAGTCTGATCCGCCGCAGTTTTTTATTCTCTGGAGCTTCTATATTCTAATTTCACATCTCTGTAACATATGGTTTTGGAGTTAATTAGATAGGTTTGTCTGAATTGACACTTTGGGAGAACATTGGTTTCATTGGCGCTTATATCTTCACTGCGCTAATGTACTAAATATAGGTGAATAACCAATTAGTATTTTCAGCTGTACTACATACATCATCTTCTCCCAACGCTAACACAGGGATGTTCCCCCATTATAAACTCTTGCTTTTGTTCTACAATAACAATATTCATGACTTGTTTTTTTTTGTTTTTTAAAGTCTTGTCCTATTCGATCAGCCTTATTTGTATAATTTTGCATAGAAAGATGGCTGACCGTCACTGAGTAGGACCGCCCACTGGACTCTTAAAGGGAACCAATCACCAGGATTTTCCTATATAACCTAAAGCCAGTGCTATACTGGCACTATCAGGCTGATTCTCTACATACCTGTAGTTATCAGCTCGGATATTTAGGTTTTGAAATCCAAGAAAGTAAAGTTTATAAAATCGGCAGTTTTTTGAGTGACAGTAGCTAAGGAGCTGATAGTATCTGGGGTGTATTCAGAGTTATCCCGTCCCCCTGTTAGAATTAGCATAAGCATTATTTAATCGACCCAGCAGGACCTGTGGTGAGGTCATACCCATGTGACCAGAAGGGGCGGGGCCTCAGCTAACAGAAAAATGTTGCTTTGTGTTATTAGCTCTGTTGGCTGAAGCTCCTCCCCTTCTGGTCACACAGGTATGACCTCACAACAGGTCCTGCTGGGTTGATTGTATGATACTTATGCTAATTCTAACAGAGAGAGGGGATAACTCTGAATACCCCCCAGATATTATCTGATCCTCAGCTGCTGTCACTCAAGAAGCTGCTGAATTTATAAACTTCATTTTCTTGGGTTTGAAAATCTAAACATCCGAGCTGACCACTACAGGTATGTAGAGAATCAGCCTGATAGTGCCAGTATAGCACTGGCTTTAGGTTATATAGGAAAATTCCGGTGATTATTTCCCTTTAAACCACCAATAGCAGAAATTTGAAAGAATGAAGTGTAAGCTAAACTAAATCGTTTCTCACTAAACTATATATCAATCTGGTCTGTGTCCCTTCACCACCACCTTTGGTATGATAGCCGTAACATGCTCATTTGGCTGTGCGATAAGTGACATTCCCTATATCTACATATTGCACTATAAATACACTGAGGGCTATTTTTAAAGAGGTTTTGGCAAAGTTTTTGACGTTTTAAATGGGCAGTTGCTCACATCACATGCATGACTCAGTGTGCATGCGTTATGATAAAGAGTGCTTCAGCCTACCCATGTAATTGACATCACTTATGTAGATAATATATACAAAGTTATCTGCCAGAAGAAGACATCGAGCATCACGTGACCTTAAAGGTAATCTGTCAGCATGTTTTTGCTATATAATGTGTGATAGGAGCATGATATAGGGGCAGTGTCACGTTATGTGTCCAATTGGATGGGTGACTGGACGGAGGGCCCCTGCGCTTACCCTCCAGCTAAGGGGGGTAACCTAGGCTAGCTCTCAACCCAGAGGTATGCTTGAAGGTAGCGAGGTCTGAGCCCCCAGCCTCTCCCTGTCTCCTGTTCTAGCCCTGATGGTACGAGCCCCTCCACACCCACCACCCAAGGGGCCAGGCCAAGACAGAAGTGTCCAGACCCCACCAACAAATAAAGACAGACAGGGGGTACAACTGAAAAACATGCACAACTAAAACCGACTACAAAAGGTGAACGGAAACAACTAAGGATAGAGGAAGGTTACAATACAAAAACTAACTTCTACTCAACCAAACAATTGATGACAGCAGCAGTTCCCAGGACACGTTTTTCCACCTTCAGACCTAGCTTCAGTATGAATCCTGAATAACCGGCGCCCTCTGTAGGAAGAAGAGGGATTGTATCCAGGCCGGAAGTGGTAATCAATGAGAGCAGCTGATAACCACTGTGGAGTCTGCTGCTGAAACACAAGCTGACATCAGCTCTACATGTGCCAAAGGAAAAAGATGCATTTAAACAACATTGCCTCAGAAGGCAAAGAGACAATGGCCCTGAGCTTGTCACAACACACACAGCACATAATGACTATAGTGATAGGCAGACAGCCTTATTCCAGTGATGTCACTTACTGGGCTGCTTACTGTAGTTTGGAAAGAATCCCTGTTTTTTTCTGCTGTAGATGTAGCAGTGGTCAGAATGCAGAGCTGAGAAAACCTCGCCCACATCCCTGATTGGCTGCTTCTTGTGTACACCTTACATTGTCAGCAATCTGCCAATCTGTGGTGGAGGTGGGGTTATACAAACTAGCCTGACTGGCCTGCACTTGTGACCTAGGATTCTAATGGTTAACCTCCTGCTGCTAAAACAATGATTGTATTGAAACTACAGCGCACAGTCTAGTAAGTGATACACTACTGGAATAAGGGTCTCCGCCTCTACAATATACTGCTTTCAGATAAAATGGCAAAAAGCTGCTGAAAGATTCCCTTTAAAGTGAATGCATTGGAGTAAATTGCACCAAAACCGCTAAGACACTCGCCTCTAAATAATTTTGTCAAATTTGTGTCAGTTTTAAAGACACAAAATTAAATCTGTGCATGCGGCAAGCAAGTATCACAATGTGGCTGCTGGATAGCGAGAGACAGGGACTCCTATGCTGTTCCTAACATTAGGGGACCCTAAGCTATCACTGACCTCCAGATTTCCTCTGAAGGTGGATACACCGGAGACCTGTGCCTTACTATACTCCTGATCAGATATATTCTGGTACTTTCCCCCAGGGAATGGAGGGACAGGAGTGTGATGGAAACAAAGATTAAGACAGACAGGGGAAACCAAAACTCAGACACACTGCAAACTCAAAGGAATAAACAGTAAGAGACTAAGGAGAAAAGGAAGAGCAGGAAGGCAGAAACAAAAACATAAAAAGGGTTAACAAAATAACTGCTCATGCACAATAATCACCAGTAAGTCTGGATCACAACACCTCACCAGACCAGTACATTTAAGCTATAGTTGGCATTAATGGAATAGTCCAGCCAACATATATAGGTGGGGAGCAATTGTGACTGGCTCCCCCACATCATGTGATCAAAGATATTAACTCTTGCTACTGGCTAAGTCTGTGGGTTGACGTCTGCGTCTCCCTGCGCTGATCCCAGACATCAGAGCAGTTAGCAAGCAGAGTGCCAGAATCTGTGGTTTCCACAGATCCTGACACCGCCATGACAGTTGATGATGCCTGCAAAAATCTCCTTGTGACCGTGAGTATGCTTTAAGATTCGACCAATTTTCTATCCTAATGATAAATCTGTTGCAAAACTGCTATTCTCTTTGTATTTACCCTACACAATTTTTAAAAGCAGGCATTAGACTAAAAAAAAAGTGTTATCTGACAAAAGTTGTGCAAATAACTATAAATTTTTTTAAAAGAAAAGCTATTTGTTTAGTTTGTTTCTTAATTATCTCTTTTTTTAATGTGTTTTCTTTTTTAATGGCACTTTCTTGGCAGCCTTCAACTTTGTCTACTCCTTGTTTCAAATATGCAAACATTGAATGCAAGAACATAGATATGCATCTAGGAAATCTAGGAAAAATTTAGATATTTAGCATACGAAAATGGCCATTTGTATATCTGCCCAGTAGCCACGTCAAGGCATTTCTTGTTACTGGGAACCTACACTAAACTGAACTAAACTCTGGGTTACAAATAAAGAAATAATGTTTGGAACACCATTCTAAGTCTGAACTGGGTGCAAAAACCTAAAAACACTTCACTATATTTAGGTTTTTGCACCTACCCCCAAAAACTTTGCCAAAACCTCTTTAAAAATAGTCCTCAGTGTACTTATAGTGCAATATGTAGATATAGGGAATGTCACTTATCGCACAGCCAAATGAGCATGTTACGGCTATCATACCAAAGGTGGTGGTGGAGGGACACAGACCAGATTAATATATAGTTTAGTGAGAAACGATTTAGTTTAGCTTACAAATTTCTGCTTATTGGTGGTTTAAAGGGAAATAATCACCAGGATTTTCCTATATAACCTAAAGCCAGTGCTATACTGGCACTATCAGGCTGATTCTCTACATACCTGTAGTGGTCAGCTCGGATGTTTAGGTTTTGAAATCCAAGGAAATGAAGTTTATAAATTCAGCAGCTTCTTGAGTGACAGCAGCTGAGGATCAGATAATATCTGGGGGGTATTCAGAGTTAGCCCCTCCCTCTGTTAGAATAAGCATACGTATTATACAATCAACCCAGCAGGACCTGTTGTGAGGTCATACCCATGTGACCAGAAGGGGAGGAGCTTCAGCCAACAGAGCTGATAACACAAAGCAACATTTTTTTGTTAGCTGAGGCCCCCAGACTTAGAATGGTGTTCCAGACGTTATTTCTTTATTTGTTAGTAGTCTTTCGTTTGTGAACCCGACCCCACCCAAACCTATTGCCGGTCTACATTATACGCATATATAGCCTGGGTCTCAGCTTCCCATACACGGCAAGTTTTTTTAACTGCATGATAGGACACAAATTAGCTAGGGACCGCAATGTAAGAGAATACCGTGAAGAGGTTTTGGGGCTCTGTTGCATTGATCAATTCAATAGCTAAATTTCTCTTTATTCATATTTCATGTCAGTAATGCAGATTCCATTGTCCTTTTTTCATTTTTATATGTAGCTATTGTATTTTTCAGGCCAGTATTCACACAGCAGTTACTGCTATTACATGTATTCCCCTTGCATAGTCACTGGTGTGCATACCTTTTCTCTCTGGATTACAAACCTTCATGTGTATGGGCAAGTAGGAACCTGCTACTGAAGAATAAAATCACCTGTAGCTAAAAAGACTGACGGCACACCCAAAATGCAGTCTGAACAGGTGCAAAACTGAACATTACATATAATAGCAAAAAAAAAAAAGGCAGTTGATCAGACTGCATGTTTGGGAGTGTCGTCAGTCTTTTTGTTTAGATCATGGAGTCTTGCCCTCTGACTGTTCACCCCTCCCCCATTAGCCACAGGTGATTTTATTCTATAGTAGTAGGTTACTACAAGCCCATACACATGGAGGTTTGTAACCCAGAGAGAGGCTTCAGTTCAGTGTAGGTTCCCAGTAACGAGATATGCCTTGACGTGGCTACTGGGCAGATATAGAAATGGCCATTTTTGTATGCTAAATACCTACATTTTTCCTAGATTTATTTAAGCAGTAATACATATCTATATTTTTGCATTCATTGTTTGCAAGCTTTAGCATTTCAGAGTGCAACTGTCTTTTTTTGTTATTCCTTGTCTCAAATGTCCAGCCGGTACTAGTCATAAATATATTCAGCAGCGTGATGGATACCTGAGACATGCACAGCCATGTAAGTGACAGGACTGAAAGAAAAAGGTTTTCAACACCGAGACACGAAGGTGACGTTAAAGAAAGGGGAGAGGAGTCAACCATAAAAAATAGCTCCAGTACAAACTAGTTGACTTAAATAGACTTTCTCATTTCCTAGCGTAGCGCGTTCTAGCTCCACAGTATCTACAGCCAGGGCATTTTATCTGAGTGATTAAATAGATCCTGTCATATTGTCTTCCGTGTCACAAATTGAGGTCATTGTGTCACTCAAAACACATTTAAAATGACATTATTTTGGCAATGCAATCTATATAACTCAAGGTGTAATCCTTACTAGGTGCAAAGTGTTCTGAATACGGAGACATGATTCCAGAGGTCAGTCCTTCAGTCCTGCCTACATGAGTGTACTAATGAAACTGAGGGTTAGATATAATTACATAATAAATTTCAATTAAAGACAGCAACCTATAATTTACATGAGTAAGAAGTGCCGCTTTGATGGCGAAGTAGGGCAGGGGGTGATTTTTAGGTCTCCCGGTGTCTAGACAAGTTAATCGGAAACGGTGGTAGAAGGTCAACTAATGACGTGTGTTGGAAGAGGTAGACGCTAGGGATTGGGATCGATGATGGGATTTTAATTTACCCAAACACCAAATTTCCTAGCTTCAAAAAACTAATGATCTTCAATGCAAGAATCCTAATCAAAAATATTGTATCCTGTACTGACGTCAGGTAACTTTTTAGGGACATGGCCTCTGCGTCACGTCTGGGTTACCAGACTGGATGCCAGTAGCCACGTCAAGGCATATCTCGTTACTGGGAATCTACACTAAACTGAAGCCTCCATGTTTAAGGCCATGTAGGAACCTGCTAGTGAAGAATAAAATCACCTGTGGCTAATGGGGGAGTGGTGCACAGTCAGAGGGCATGACTCCAGAACCTTGGTCCATTTGACCAAGGTACAGTTCACTGACCTGGAGAAGCAGACCTGAGTGGTCACCAAGTCTTCACTACAACCACCAGAGGTGGCAGCAGGTACACACGCTGGTAAGTGTCTACCTGGGGGCAGCCCCCGGGGGGATCCGATACCTCGGCAGCTGGCGCCACAGGACGTAGACCAAGAACAGGGACATATGAAGCAGAGTCTGGTGTGGTCAAGGACTGGTGTTAACAGGCAGGCGGTAGGTGTTTGCAGGAATAGGAGGTAGCCAGATGGACAGAAGCGGGAGCACGGGCACTAGAGCACAGAAACAGAGAAAAAGTTACAAATTAATATGGTGTGCGTGATAGCACATGGGACTTGACAACTAGTATGGTCATAGCAACTGCAGGATCCAGGACACGTTAAATAGGCACCTCCCAATGGGGGAGGATGCCTTATAAGCACTGAGCCTAATGGTGGGGACCAGGAGGCACTTCCGGGTTAAGGTCGCGCTGGCCCTTTAGGAAAAGGGAGAACAGCGCGGTAGCACCCTAAGCATGCTGCTGAGAGCCCTACCGCGCATGTGCGGGCCTCGAAAGCCGGAGGATGGTGCAGGCAACGAGGAACGGGTGAGGAAATGGTGGCACCCCTGACACACGGAGCAAATGAGCCGAAAGGGAACCCCGAAGACCGCGGGATTGGGCAGGGCAGTGGGTGCAACGGGCACACTGGAGGTGATCCGGTGAGAGGATCAGCACTCCTGGGCTAAGAATGCCGACAATGGGACACTCTGCTTGTCCAGGGTGGCTAATTAGTGGTGGAAGGGACCCATATGGACAACTCCAATATTCGACCCAACTCCTGCCAACTGGATGCTGGCAAGGCTTTCAGATCTGATAAATGTTCACTATTTTTTTTTCTATCATCTGAAGTTGTGTTGTTGAGTTTAACTTTTTTGTGTTTTTGAAGAACAGCCCCCGGTGATAAAGAAAAAAATTGCAGCGTGAGTAATGGACTGCGGAGATTCTGCAGTATAACAAGGTTTCTCCAGTTAGAATTACAAGAAAATTATTGTAGGTTTAGTAATTACTTTTCATGAAATGAGAAATGTTTCTCTGAAGCTTCAGTTATCGTACAATATTAGTAATTTTTTTTTTGTTTTTTGGGATATAGTTTCTTTTTGTAAGTTTTGATAATTTGTAAACCTATTTTTTTTTTTGTCCTCTAAAGAGCATAAAATGAAAGAACTGATGATTGTTCTGTCATCTGTAGCTTCAGTAAAGGAAATTGCTCTGTGTATTATATACTGTAAATCCTCCAGACATGGAGAATGATTTATTACACATCTGTGTTGGCTTTGGACATCTACTGATGATATCGTAACAAAGTGTAAGGCAAAAACAGACATGTCTATCCACATCGGGCTATTCTCCTGCAATGTAGGGGTAGTGCAACAGCGCCAAACCGGATGACCTCATCAAAACCTAGGGTAGGGTCTAGATTTCCCCCAAATGATCCACATTTGTAGGACTTGGGCTAGACCATTTTTTTTGGTTAGCCCCGGCTCAGGAGCATTAAGAACCCTTAGCCACAAGAAAACCGATAAGGTTCAAAATTCCCAACATGATGGGAGCCTCTATGTGCAACAACAATGTCATGTGTAGGTCCAGTTTACCCACTGAGACAACATGAGTAGTGATGAGCGAGCATGCTTGTCACTACTCGGTACTCGCACGAGTATCACTGTACTCGGGCTGCTCGGCGGGGACCGAGTAATCTCGCGATACTCGTGCTTTACTCGTGGTCTTCATTTCTGCATGTTGGCGCTCTTTTGAGAGCCAGCCCTCATGCAGGGATTGGCTGGCAGACCACTGCAATGCCACAGCCCTGTTAGTTGTGGAATTGCAGTGATTGGCCGGCCTGCACAGCGTCACCGAGCCTTTATATCGGCCGGCGCGCTGTGCTCTGCTCACAGCTATTCTGACAGTGAGTGTAGGGAGAGTGTCGCTGATTCAGGGAAAGCTTTGCGGCCCTTTATAGTTAGTTCCGGAGCAGGGCTGCAAACAGTGTGACCAGAAGTCCTTCTCAGGACTATTCTAGTTGTATACAGGCAGGCAGGGTATAGCCAGGTCGGAGTACAGTAGCAGAGTCCTTCTCAGGACTATTGTTGCTATATACAGGCAGGGTATAGCCAGGTCGGAATACAGGCTAGTGACCAGAAGAGTCCTTGTCAGGACTATTGTAGCAGTATACAGGCAGGCAGGCAGGGTATATATAGCCATTCCTAGTGGTGACCGTATACCAGCCTTCATCATATCTGGGGCTGGTGTACACAGTGTAAAACAGTCCAGATAGTGTCAGACTTCTCAGTAATTGTCGCTCCTAAAAACCAGTTAGGTTCTTATTGCGTCCGTGCTTGCATTTAAAAACAGCACGTGTGTGGCAGTCGGTGGCAGCGTACAGGTGCGCGTTTTGCACAAACTATTATATAACGCACAAGTCTAGTGTATAATACACGTCAGTCAGCAGTGTGTGATAGTGTCAGACTTCTCAGTAATTGTCGCTCCTAAAAACCAGTTAGGTTCTTATTGCGTCCGTGCTTGCATTTAAAAACAGCACGTGTGTGGCAGTCGGTGGCAGGGTACAGGTGCGCGTTTTGCACAAACTATTATATAACGCACAAGTCTAGTGTATAATACACGTCAGTCAGCAGTGTCTGATAGTGTCAGACTTCTCAGTAATTGTCGCTCCTAAAAACCAGTTAGGTTCTTATTGCGTCCGTGCTTGCATTTAAAAACAGCACGTGTGTGGCAGTCGGTGGCAGGGTACAGGTGCGCGTTTTGCACAAACTATTATATAACGCACAAGTCTAGTGTATAATACACGTCAGTCAGCAGTGTCTGATAGTGTCAGACTTCTCAGTAATTGTCGCTCCTAAAAACCAGTTAGGTTCTTATTGCGTCCGTGCTTGCATTTAAAAACAGCACGTGTGTGGCAGTCGGTGGCAGGGTACAGGTGCGCGTTTTGCACAAACTATTATATAACGCACAAGTCTAGTGTATAATACACGTCAGTCAGCAGTGTCTGATAGTGTCAGACTTCTCAGTAATTGTCGCTCCTAAAAACCAGTTAGGTTCTTATTGCGTCCGTGCTTGCATTTAAAAACAGCACGTGTGTGGCAGTCGGTGGCAGGGTACAGGTGCGCGTTTTGCACAAACTATTATATAACGCACAAGTCTAGTGTATAATACACGTCAGTCAGCAGTGTCTGATAGTGTCAGACTTCTCAGTAATTGTCGCTCCTAAAAACCAGTTAGGTTCTTATTGCGTCCGTGCTTGCATTTAAAAACAGCACGTGTGTGGCAGTCGGTGGCAGCGTCAGGCTCCACGTTGTCCCTGGATAGAGACGTGCATGAGGGCCTCAAAACATTGTTCCCATTGCAAAGGAGTGGGTCTCCTGTCGTTGTAATGTCCATTCTGCAAAGAATGGGCGAAAAAATTTACCACTGGGGGTATACCTGAAACAAAGGCCTAAGTATTGCAATTTGTAACGGTCATCATCATGGTGGCGCATGAGGAGAAGGAGGAGCAGTCCAGCGATTAGCCAAACTCCAGAAGTGTGTACCCATGGGTGAGTGGAGGTACATGGCAAACTTTAAATTCCGCTCTCATTTGCTGGTGGTGTGGTGAAGTCTGGCCCAATCCAACCCTTGTTCATCTTGATCAGAGTCAGCTTGTCAGCATTTTCAGTTGACAGGCGGGTGCGTTTATCTGTAATGATTCCACCTGCGGCACTAAAAACACGCTCTGACAAAACGCTAGCAGCAGGGCAGGCCAGGCCTTCCAAGGCGTAGAGAGCCAATTCATGCCACGTGTCCAGCTTGGATACCCAATAATTGTAAGGCACAGAGGAATGTCGGAGTACAGTTGTTCGATCTGCAAGGTACTCCTTCAGCATCTGGGCAAACTTAGGATTTCTTGTGGCACTACCCCGCACCTCAGGGGCTGTGGTACGTGAGGGGCTGAGAAAACTGTCACACATCTTAAAGACTGTTCCCCTACCTCTGGCGGATTGGACTTGTGCCTCTCTCGGCTGTACGCCTCGGTTGTCCACTGATTCATGACCTATGCCGCTAGCGTTTTGTGAGGGGAATGCTTTGCCTACTTCCGTGACTATGGCCTTCTGGAACTGCTGCATTTTGCCTGACCTCTCCGCCTCGGGAATAAGAGACATAAAGTTCTCCTTTTAGCGTGGGTCTAACAGTGTTACCAACCAGTAATGATTGTCGGCCAAGATGTTCTTAACGCGAGGGTCACGAGACAGGCAGCTTACCATAAAGTCAGCCATGTGTGCCAGACTCTTAACAGCCATCACTTCAGTATCCTGACCGACACGATGACTGAACATGCTGTCCTCCTCCTCCTCATCATCTACCCTGTCCTCTGGCCAGCCACGCTGAACCGAGGATATGACTGCATGTCATATCCTCAATTTGGCCAGAGAGTTGCTCCATGTCTTCATCCTCCTCCTCGTCATAGTCCTCCACTGCACGTTGTGATGAGACGAGGCTGGGCTGTGTGTTATCATCACCCACACCCACTACTGTTTCTTGCTGAAACTCATCGCGCTCCGCCTGCAATGCATCATGTTTGTTTTCTGAGCAGAGACCATTTTAGAAGGCAGAGAAGCGGTATGGTGACGCTAATAATGTCGTCATCGCCGCTCACCATCTTGTTGTAGTCCTCAAAGTTTTGGCGGATGGTGCATAGGTCGGACATCCATCTCCACTCCTCAGGTGTTATGTGTGGAGTTTGACCCATTTCCCGACGGCTTAGGTGATGCAGGTACTCAACAACTGCCCTCTTCTGCTCACATATCCTGACCAACATGTGCAGAGTTGAATTCCAACGCGTGGGGACATCACACACCAGTCTGTGTGCCGGAAGATGCAAACGGCGTCTTAAGGCGGCAAGGCCGGCTGAAGCAGTAGGTGACTTTCGAAAATGTGCAGACAGGCGGCGAACTTTTACCAGCAGATCAGACAGCTCTGACTATGACTTTAGAAACCGCTGAACCTCGAGGTTGAGCACATGGGCCAAGCATGGAACATGTGTCAGCTGGCCTCGCCTCAAAGCCGCCACCAGGTTCCGGCCATTGTCACACACCACCTTTCCTGGCTTTAGGTTCAGAGTTGTGAGCCAGTGATCTGCCTGCTGTTTCAGAGCTGTCCACACCTCTTCTGCATTGTGGGGTTTGTCACCTATGCAGATTAGCTTCAGCACTGCCTGTTGCCGCTTCGCCGAGGCAGTGCTGCAGTGCTTCTGTGTCGCCCTGGACAAGCCAGGGGCCACAGAGCACAACACTTAAACACCCCACACTCCCTGCAGGCATATCATAGTCAAAACACAAAATCCTTGTTGCCTTCCCCAGGGGCTGTTGTCCACACCAGGGTGTGGAGCCAGGCGGTTGGTCTCCACCCACCGAGGAGGAGGGAAAACACAGGCAGTGAGAGTTAAGCTAAGGAAGTGGAAGGAGGAAAGTAGTAGAGAGGAGAAAAGTGACAGCAAAGAGCCTGAAGTTGGTCCGGGTGTGTGGCCTGGACAGGACAGCAAGGTTGGCAGGATGTGCTGACCGTCTGCAGTGGAGGCCGATTGGAGTCTGCCGTAAGGACCGTGGACGGGTGGTGACCCGGCCGTACCGGACCGGTATACAAAGCGAAGCCAGCACCATTGGCAGAGGACTTTCGGATCCCGGCAAGGCTTGGTGTCGCCGTGAATTTGCCAAATCCGTTATTGAAGGGGACCTCAGGGTTTCCAAACAGCCAAGTCCAGATAGAAGGCAACCGTACAACCGTGAAGGGGAGACACAGCCACCGGCAAGGGCAACCGTCTCCCAGGGCCAGCGCCTGTGGGCAAAAGGGGCTCCTCCGGCCCATATCCAGGTCAGGGAGCGGGTTACCGTTGGGAAACCATCACTACCAACACTTAACTTCGGTGCAGGGAGAGACAGTCATCACTAACCTGCAGGGAGGAACAACCGCAGCCGTCCGAGTGACCTGTCCATCCAGCCACTTGTTTTACCCTGAACTGTGTCATCATCATTGGGCTGAGTGAGTACCTCCGTGCCGTGCGGCACAGCGCTGCCCCTGCGACCATGCACTTCATCAGGCCCCGCAACCCGCCTGTCATCCATCTCTACCCCATCACCAGGCCCCGGGACAACCAACCCCCCTACCCACGTAGGGGAGAAATAACAACAAAGCTGCTCCCTGTCACAGGCTCCCGGGATCCCCGTCCAGAGCAGCGGTGGTGTCCACACAATCACCACAACCGTGGGTGGCGTCACGGACAATATCCCCAAAACCCAAACCACCCCTTTTCACTCACGGGCGAGTAGCGCCGCTCGAGTCCCCGGGATCCGGCCATCGCTCGAGCCAACGAGCAGCAGCAGCCGTAGAGCTGCGTCAGCCGGACCCGAGCAGTGGGAGAGCGCACCGTCCCCTCCTCCGCCAGCGACACTTACAGCTTGGGACTGGTGTGGAGGGTAAAGTGGATCAGGATGCGCAGGAGGAGGAGGAGGCTGAGGAGCATGACATTCCGGAGCTGTAGAGTGTGTGTGAAACCCTGACTGAGGTAGGGCCTGCAAAACTTGGTGTGTGAAGGACGTATTCCGTCCCTCGCTCAGACTGGGTCCCAGCTTGCACAATATTAACCCAGTGTGACGTCAACGAGATGTAGCGGCCTTGCCCACATGCACTTGTCCACGTGTCTGTGGTTAGGTGGACTTTGGCTGAAACAGCGTTGTTCCGGGCACGTGTGATGTTTTGTGACACGTGGTTAGTTATGCAATGCGGGGACGGCACACAGGGAGAAATAGTGGCGGCTGTGGACCGAGTAACGTGGGACAGCTGCCACCATCAGTTCGCGGAATGCTTCTGTCTCAACCAGCCTAAAAGGCAACATTTCCAGCGCAAGCAGTCGCGAAATGTTAGCATTTAGAACTGTGGCATGTGGGGTGTTGGCAGTGTATTTGCGCCTGCGCTCAAAGGTTTCCTGAATGGATAACTGAACGTTGCGCTGGGACAAGGACGTGCTTGATGATGGTGTTCTTTCTGCGTAGGCAACTGCAGGTGCAGGAGTGGAGGAGGCTTGTTCGCAGGCAGCATGGACAGGGGATTGGCTCGCATGCACAACCAGCGAAGACGTAGCAGTGACATCAGCAAGCACTGCTCCTCGACTCTGTTGTACTTCCCACAAAGTCGGGTGCTTGGCTGACATGTGCCTGATCATGCTGGTGGTGGTCAGGCTGCTAGTTTTGGTACCCCTGGTGATGCTGGCATGGCAGGTGTTGCAAATGGCCTTTTTAGAATCATCTGGAGCCAACTTAAAAAACTGCCAGTGTCAGAGTTCCTGGTTTTCCAGTTTTCTTTTGAAAGAGCTTGCCCTTTGTTAACATGGAGTTTTCTGTTATGTTGCCCTACTTCCTGTCCATCTGTTTAAAAGCCGCCCCTAAAGCTTAGTCCAGTGCCTGAGTATACTGCTTCCTGTGTGCTCCTGCCCTGCTGCTTTTGGTTCCTGATTGTTATTCGGATCCTCTTGGAAAACAACCGACACCGACTCTGGACTTCATCTGGTATCATCTAGCTGTACCTGGACTCCGTTTGCCGTCTTTGGTCGGAACTTCTGCCCGGTTCCTTCCGTTTAATACCACTCTGGACTCACATCACGTACAGACATTTTTCGACTTACCTATTGCCCTTTTGTGTCCCGGCTGCTGCGCATTTAGGGCTTCTGGGGTGATTGCCAGACAGTCCCTGTATAGGGGTTTGCTGTTGGTGGTCTCCCTGGGGGAGTCCGGTGCGCGGTACCGGGAATTCCCTTTCGCTCAGTCCCTGGAAGGTATTTCCTGTATTTATGTTCTACTGTGTTTTTGTTCCGTTTATGTACATATTTGCTGGTTGCATATTATAAATGTCTTGCACCAAGAACTCGTCTCTGGTTGTCATTGCCCTAACGCAATCGAAATCCTCAATACATACAATAGTATTACAGCCAGACTCGGGAAGACCTAACATTTGTACAGGCACCTTGTGTCGTGTTGTTCCGGGGAACAGTTGACTGACGTCTGCCTGGGGCCACCACTCTGCTTCTTACTGCCTGTTGTGATGCTACGCCTCCCTCCCCCTGTGCACTGCTGTCCTCGCTCTGCATATCCTCCTGCCAGGTTGGGTCAGTTACTGGATCATCCACCACGTCGTCTTCCTCTTCCGCACCCTGCTCCTCCTCCTGACTTCCTGACAATTGTGTCTCATCATCGGCCACCCCTTGTTGAGACACGTTGCCAACTTCGTGAGAACGTGGCTGCTCAAATATTTGTGCATCTGTACATACAATCTCGTCATGGCCCACTTCAACAGGAGCTGGCGAGAGGCCAGAATTTGTGAATGGAAACGTGAACGAACAGCTATTCCGAGTGTCCAAGTGTGGGATCAGTAATGTCCGTGGACGTGTACTCGGCCTGGTGGTAGGAAGGAGGATCAGGTTCTGAAATGTGCGGTGCAGTATCACGGCTACTGACACTTGACCGTGTGGAAGACAGAGTGTTTGTGGTGGTGCCAATCTGACTGGAAGCATTATCCGCTATCCAACTAACAACCTGTTGACACTGGTCTTGGTTCAAGAGGGGTGTACTGCTGCGGTCCCCAAGAATTTGGGACAGGACGTGCGAGCGACTAGATGTGGCCCTTTGTTGTGGCGAAATTAGAGCTTGCACACAACCTCGGTGTCTGCCTGCACCACCATCACGTCCACTTCCTTGTTCGTTGACAACGCCCTTGCGCATTTTGCAATGCTGTGCTGATGTGTATTCACTAGACTTGTGTGTTATATCCAAGTTTGTG
Organism: Anomaloglossus baeobatrachus; assembly: GCF_048569485.1. Classification (NCBI taxonomy): domain Eukaryota; kingdom Metazoa; phylum Chordata; class Amphibia; order Anura; family Aromobatidae; genus Anomaloglossus; species Anomaloglossus baeobatrachus. The sequence continues at coordinate 46,449,155 of NC_134361.1, forward strand.
CAAAACTCACACAAATGCAGCGGAAAGCTGCCACCAACAGGCACACACGTGCAATTTTTAAATGCAAGCACGGAGGCACTAAGAACCTAACAGGTCTCTATCCAGGGACAACGTAGAGCCTCCCAATGTTTGGCTTCCCTGCCTAAGGGCTATACTATAATACACCCACTTCCTTCCAATGGGCACTTCAGGTTTACAGGCCTTCATGCACGTCTCTATCCAGGGACAACGTGGAGCCTCCCAATGTTTGGCTTCCCTGCCTAAGGGCTATACTATAATACACCCACTTCCTTCCAATGGGCACTTCAGGTTTACAGGCCTTCATGCACGTCTCTATCCAGGGACAACGTGGAGCCTCCCAATGTTTGGCTTCCCTGCCTAAGGGCTATACTATAATACACCCACTTCCTTCCAATGGGCACTTCAGGTTTACAGGCCTTCATGCACGTCTCTATCCAGGGACAACGTGGAGCCTCCCAATGTTTGGCTTCCCTGCCTAAGGGCTATACTATAATACACCCACTTCCTTCCAATGGGCACTTCAGGTTTACAGGCCCTCATGCACGTCTGTATGCAGGGGCATTGGTGAACCTCACAATTTAGGACTGCCCTGGCAAAGGAAAATACTACAAAGACTCACTTCCTCAAAATGGGCACATTAGACTCAAGAGGCCTTCATGTACGTCTCTTCTCAGGGACATCGGAGTGCCACACAATGTTTTCACGTAAAATCTTTCATGTATTGATCTCAAAAAGTAACATACACCAGCTCTATCTCACTATTGGGTATGTGCCCTTAACATTTCCGCCATGAAAAATCATTTTGGGGTCATTTTGGAAGGTTTTCTGGTGAGTCCGTAAAAATGGCGTAAAACGCGGACAAAATTGTTCACAGCTGTGACTTTTGAGTGATAAATGCTTCAAGGGGTCTTCCCCATGCTGTTGCCATGTCATTTGAGCACTCTTCTGAGACTTTTGTGACATTTTTAGGGTTTCTCCATGCTGCCGGGAGGTCATTTCACAAAAATACTCGGGTCTCCCATAGGATAACATTGGGCTCGTTGCTCGGGCCGAGTACACGAGTATCTTGGGAGGCTCGGCCCGAGCTTCGAGCACCCGAGCTTTTTAGTACTCGCTCATCACTAAACATGAGATCTGTCGATATGCACCTATGTATCAACGATTCAAAATAACTCTCTTAGATGTGTCCCAGACCTGACTGTTAGTGCGGTGCCCGAATTGTGGTTTTCTTTTTCACCTTCCTGTGGACCTGGTGTCTGCCTGCGCGCCGCATTGAGCATCCGGCCAGTGTTTCCAGTATCTCTTCTGTGACCCTGGGCCAGGCGGTTTCTGGGTCATTCTCTGGTTGATGGGAGGGGTTTGCTCTCTTGCTCTGCATTCTGGGTAATTGCTAGGCTTCATTAGGTAGCAGTGTCGGCCGGATCATCGCCAGTCGTATTATCTGGTTAGTGTCAGTAAGTTCCTGGCTGTTTGGTGGATCGATCTTGGTATTCGACCCTGGATTGTTTTCTGACTCTGCTCTGCTTTATCCTCTGACCCTGTGTATCATCTCATCTGACTTCTGGCCTCTGACCTCCTCCTGACTATGTCCTTTCCTGTCCCTTTTGTCCCTTATGTGCTCTCCTGGTTACCGGACCTCGGCCTGACTTCTGACCTCGCTTTTGTCTTCTCCCTGTGTGTAGTTGCGACCTCTCGGCACTGACCTCGGCTTGTCTGACTTCCCTTCTGCTATTGCAGCACGCTTGCTCACAGCGCCATCTAGTTGCTAATCTGCCCCACACATATTGACTACTTTCTCAGTCTACGCAGTGAGTGACATTACAGTTGGGAGGTTTTTTGCCTTCTTGTTCAGACCATACTCCTTTTTTAAACTTTTACCACAAAATAAAATAACACCCTCCCCCCCAACTTTCTGCACCCTGAACTGGACACTACAACTTAGTCTGAAGGCAAGGCGGTATGGCTATATATATAGTAAAAAAATGGTGAAACCTACAAGGGAGAATGTGCAACGCTGAGGCCATCTTTAGACATGCTTCACTGCATTTTCCTTGTTTCATGAGTCTTCCCACAATTTTGTTTCTTTTACGAGACTCGATCCTGCTGACTACACCAATTGTAACATGATCGGGGGCAGTAGTCGTGGGTGAAGTACTCGTCTTCCACACCTCACCACACTACAGGAAAATAGGGGTCCTTGATAGATGTGAGGGCTGCTGTTACCTTGGTAATATGCCTCTTGAGACCACATGCTGCTGTTTGACATGGCAGGCCAGGAGCAGATGAGGTAGAGTTGAATGATGGAGACCAAAGTCCAAAAATGAACTTTTTACTGAACAGCAACTTGGCGAAAAGTATATACATCAGATAGTAGGCACAACACTTTACAAATGCTTCTTCTGCACCAAGCAGAAACAGGAACTTTATGGTTACACGTGGCGGTACAGTACTTCCATTACGTGTTACAACAATTCGGCAAACCATTATAGGAAGTTTTTTCTTTTCCAGTGAGGACTATATGGGTTGAGGTGTGTCACTACAGCCCCTCACAGCTAGTCTCAACTCTCAGTTGATTATTGAGGAACCCACTGGTTTAGTTACGTTGGTATGACTCCTCAAAAGTACTCTCGAAGTCCATGCAATTGGTGCTACATGCTACTTGCTGTGCCACTGGATCTTCAGCTCTCTGTAGGAGAACGTATGCACCAGTATGGCAAAACTCTAGCTTCTTCTCTAGTATAAATAATTGTTTCCTTAAATATGCTTCCCTGAGATAAGGAATCCCTCCTTCATCTTAGTTCTCTTAGGTACCTCATCCTGCTGCTCTCCCTGAGCGATGTTCCTTACTGTTAGTTAAGCCTCCTGGCAGGTAATAAGAATCTTATCCTGCTGCTCCCCCTGAGCAATCTTCCAAACCATTAGGTAGGCCTCTTGGTCAGTAATAAGAACCTCATCCGGCTGCTCCTCCTAAGCGATGTTCCGTACCATTAGTTAGGTCTCCTACTCTTTAAGAAGGGCCTCATCCTACTGCTCCCCAGACCAATGATCTGTACTGCTAGTTAGGCCTTATGGCCTGGGCTAAGGACTTTGTCAGGCTGCTCCCAATGAGCAATATTCCATTCTTTTTGTCCTTATTGCCTGGGCTAAGGACCTTGTCATGCTGCTCCCCTGAGTGATGTTCCATACCAATTGGCCTTACTGCCTGTGCTAAGGACCTTGTCATGCTGCTCCCCCTGAGCGATGTTTCATACCGTTAGTTGGTCTTTAGCCCAGGCCATAGGGACTTTGTCCTACTGCTCCCCCTCACTGATGTTCTATACCGTTAGGCCTCATGGCCTGGGCTCAGGACCTCGTCCTGCTGTTCCCCCTGAACAATGTTCCGTACCGATAGGCCTCCAATAGGGACCTCATCCTGCTGCTACTCCTGAAAATGTTCCTTACCATTAAATAGGCCTCCTGACCTGAGCTAAGGTCCTCATCCTGGTGCTCTCCCTGAGCGATATTCTATACCGTTAGTTAAGGCCGCTTTACACGCTACGTCATCGCTAAAGCGATGTCGTTGGGGTCACGGAATTTGTGACGCACATCCGGCCGCATTAGCAATGTTGTTGCGTGTGACACCTATGAGCTATTATGAATCGTTGCAAAAAACGTTCAAAATCGCTAATCGGTGACATGCCCCCCTATTCTCGATCATCGTTGTTGCTGCGTGTCCGATGTAATTCGTCGTTCCTGCGACAGCACACATCGCTATGTGTGACACCGCAGGAACGAGGAACCTCACCTTACCTGCGGCCACCGGCAATGAGGAAGGAATGAGGTGGGCGGGATGTTACGTCCCGCTCATCTCCGCCCCTCCGCTTCTATTGGGCGGCCGCTTAGGGACATCGATATGACGCCGAATGAACCTCCCCCTTAGAAAGGAGGCGGTCCGCAGCGACGTCGCTAGGCAGGTAAGTACGTGTGATGGGTCCGCGCGATTTTGTGCGCCACGGGCAGCGATTTGCCCGTGACGCACAAACGATGGGGGTGGGTGCGCACGCTAGCGATATCGGTCACGATATTGCAGAGTGTAAAGCGGCCTTTAGGCCTCCTGACCTCTGCTAAGGACTTCATCCTACTGCTCCCCCTTGAGTGATGTTTCGTACCGTTCGTTAGGCCTCCTGGCCTGGGCTAAGGTCCTCATCTTGCTCTTTATCTTCACTAGGGCCACCTCTGCCTGAGATCCAGAGTCCTGTTGCCACCTAATTCTTGCTTTCCTACAGAATACACTATCTGATATATGGTGATCTCCATCTGCACACAACACCATGTCTATGTAAGTCTGTGAACAGCTAGACATAGGTCTGTTACCCTCAACACTAATCACTATCTGACTCATAAACAGGAAGCTGCTTCCTCTGTGCCCACACAACTTCTCCATCCTTGGCTGGTCACAACCATTAACCCTGTCAGCTGCTAAGTGAGTGTATGTAAACCTTCACATGGATAAAACCACATTTTAAACACAGCAATGCATTATATAATCACAAGATCCTCAAGGGAGAATGTGGGCCGCTTTTCCACTCCTTAACAGATGGAAGAATTTTCTGAGGTGCACAATAGTCTGGAAGGTCTCTCCTTTTTCCAGGGGCACCCTCGACGTCCTGGGAACATTGGCAACCATATTTATAAGGTAATCTAGACTTTTTGGAGTTTTCCGATGGCAATGGGGAGGAACATGTGCCAAATTTATATAGAAATGCACCATTTTAACTAAATTTCAATGTAAAGTAAATCTATACCTATTGTGGCATAACTTCTGCAACTTTTTGTTGGAAGTTATGGGACATCTGCTCGTTCTTTTTGGAGGCCCGGCCGTCTCTGTTTAATATTGACCACATGCCACTTTCCTTTTGGAAAAGTGACTGTACCGCCCTCAGCAGCGGTCGAACCGCTCGGATCCGGGTGTCGCTACTCGTGGCTCGAGGGGGGCTCAGGGTCACTCTTAAATGTAAAAGGGGGGGTATTTACATTGGATTAGATAGTTTGTGACGCCTCCCATGGTGTGCGGTAATAGGGAGTACCGCCGCTGCCGATGGGAGTACCGGGGTTGATGGAACGGAGGCAGCTAGATGACGTTTACCCTCCACGGGTAGGGTAGGCCCCAGGACTCTGGATGGTGGAATGGATTGCAGGGGGAGTGCAGACTCGCTGGTAACAGGTGCTGATCAGGTTCTCAGTCAGAAGGAAAGCAGACGCTGACAACGTAGTAAACCAAGTCTCTGGGTGCTGCTGCCCTCTTGGGGGAGCTCGTCCGGGTTCCATTCCCCTGCAGCACTGCATGATGGTCCGGACCCTGCCTCCATGCACAGGATTATAGTAGTGTCCAAGTGGTCCGTAAGCTTGCAGCTGTCCGGGCCCCGATCCCTGCTATGGATTGTAGAGGAGCTTGCTCTCAGGGGCTCATGCTTGGGATTTCAGTGGGCTGCTTTGCTTGGAAAGCTCTATCCCCCTTGTTGCGCTAGTGCCCCCGATCTCTGAGCTTCGTGGGGACAGTCCATAAAAGCCCTATCCTCCGCAGGTTAATTGCCAGGTTGCTTGAAGCCTCTCCCCGACCTAGGGTCCAGTACCCCGACGTGCCTTCGGTCCCAGACCGGCTATTGTACTGCAGCTGCCGACCGTCCTCCTAGACTCAGCCAGGCACCCAGTTCCAATATGCCGCGACCGGGTCTCCGACTCCTTCGGGTCCAGACCACCGTCTGCAACCCAATCTACTTCTCCTCTGGGAGTTCCAACTCCCAGCTTCCCCGAGCTCCTCACTGCTCGAGGGCTACCATTCAACTGACTTGTCACCTCCCACCTCCCTGCCTGACCCCTAGGTGGGCGGCCTTATTCCAGCTTAGCAGCCCACTGGTGTGCCTGACAGGGTGTGGTGCGAAGTGTGATTGGGATTTGTGGATGCTGATGGAGGCAGTACTGCAAGTTGGGAACCCAGAACCATGGGGGGTTGAGTCCTGCACTGGGAGATAAAGAGCGTGCAGTACCCTGTGATGACCTGACTAGTCCAGGGGCGTCACATGACAAGGTAAGCACAAAATCGTGAAAAGTTGCCGTTTTGGCACTAGCCATAGTTGCATCTTTACACAGACGTCAATCACTAATGGTAAATTCAATGCAAGCTTTATAAATCTGTATCTGGTGAAATCCCTAGAAAGGCGGCTACAATTAGTCACATCATGTCATGGCAAGTAATGGATGGCGTTCTATGCCAGACTGCTCTGTCCTATAGCAGATGCGTGTTTTTGTGCTTATAGTAGACAAAAAGCAGAACATGAGCGCCACAATACAGTATTATATACCTATATGGGAGAGTTTGGCTGATAACGGAGCAATAGCTTAATTGCTCATGTTCCCTTGTCCTGGAGAATTTGGCGCAGCAAAAGTCCTAGTTGCCTCCGCTTTATATTTTCAACCCCGCAGACCTGCAAATGTTGAGACCAGAAAGTGGACGAAATTCGTCACTTTTTGCGATAAGTGGACCCGGACTGTAAAAGTCCAGATCCGCGCAATTTTAAAGGTACCCAACTGCCGGATCCGGAATCTTAGAATTCCAGGTATTGATCTGGATCCGGCACTCAGGTAATAAAAAAAATGAATATAATAAAGATAATATAAATATAACATAAGAAATATACAGAAAGCAATAATAAGTAAGTGACGCTATACTTACTAAGACTCCGTTGCGGCTGTAACTGCTCTCACGGCTGCTCATTCCCTTCCGGGGGCCACGCATTAGCCTTCATGAATATGCACTGTTTTCCACGCCCATCTCGGAGTCTTTGATTGGTTGCTGTCAGACGCACCCCCACCCTGAGTGTCAGCTGACTGCTTTCAATCACAGACGCTGTATGCGTCTATCGTTGTATAAAAATAAATAAATTAAATATTTGGCGTAGGATCCCCCCATATTGTGATACCCAGCACAGATAAAGCCTACGCTACAGGCTACAGTGTTGTGAATACTGGTGGAGCTCCGCTCTTGGTCTCCCTCCTGTGGTCGTTGATGTTAGTGGGTTCGATTCTGTTCCTCAGTTCTACACACCTGGTTGGCAGCTCAAACCTTGATTTTGGATATAGGTGTGTGCTGGCTGTTTGTCTTTGCCAGTTTTCTGAAATTCTGAGACTATAGGACTCTGTTTCTTGTCCTCCTGGCTTCCCCGCTATCAAGCTAAGCTAAGTTCTTGGTTTTGCTTCATACTTTTGTGTGTTATTTGCTTATTGCTTCTGTGACTTATCTCTGAAGGTTTTTTGTATTGTATCCTGGCCTTCAGATAAGGAAGATTTATCTTCCTAGTCAGTCTATGCTATTTATCTTCGCAAGGGTTAGGGTACCGTCACACTTTAGCGACGCTCCAGCGATCCCACCAGCGATCTGACCTGGTCAGGATCACTGGTGCGTTGCTACATGGTCACTGGTGAGCTGTCAATCAGGCAGATCTCACCAGCGACCAGTGACCAGCCACCAGCGATGCGTGGAAGCGATGCTGTGCTTGGTAACTAAGGTAAATATCGGGTAACCAAGCGCTTGGTTACCCCATATTTACCTTGGTTACCAGCGCACACCGCTTAGCGCTGGCTCCCTGCACTCATAGCTAGAGTACACATCGGGTTAATAGGCAAACCGCTTTGTTTATTTACCCGATGTGTACTCTGGCTACGTGTGCAGGGAGCAGGGAGCCGGCACTGGCAGCCTGAGAGCGGCGGACGCTAGTAACCAAGGTAAATATCAGGTAACCAAGCAAAGCCCTTCGCTTGGTTACCAGATATTTACCTTGGTTACAGCTTACCGCAGGCTGCCAGACGCTGGCTCCCTGCTCCCTGCACATTCAGATTGTTGCTCTCTCGCTGTCAAACACAGCCAAGTGTGCTTTACAGCGGGAGAGCAACGTCCAAAAAATGAACCAGAGCAGTGTGTAACGAGCAGCGATTTCACAGCAGGGACCAGATCGCTGCTCAGTGTCACACACAGCGAGATCGCTAATGAATGAGGTCACTGGTGCATCACAAAAACCGTAACTCAGCAGCGATCTCGCTATGTGAGAAGTACCCCTTAGTCGGCAGAGTAATTGTTGTTTTTTTTTTCCTATAGTTTCACCAGAGTCTTGTACGGATTGTGAACGTGCGAGTATTAGATTACTCTTCCTTTTTGCACATTCCGTGTAGGAAGTTTCATAGGGTTTTTTCATGCCGACCGCAAGAGTTCACTAGCTTGTCTTTCGTATTTAGTATAGTGTGGCCTCTCTTTGCTCCATCTTGCTCTTACTGTGTATGTCTTTTCATCTTTGCTCACAGTCTGTACATGTGGGAGGCTGCCTATTATCTTTGGGGAAATCTGCTCTGAGGCAAGATAGTTTCTTTCCACTTTCTGCCTTGTAGGTTATGTAGTCCTCCGGCTGGGTTTGAGGCATCTAGGTTGTTAGGCATGCTGCCCAGCTACTTCTACTGTGGTGTAGAGTTCAGGGTTTGCGGTCGGCACTTTATTACCTACGACTCTGGTGAATTGTGTTCATGGTAGTCATTGAACATCGGATGATAACACTGCAGCCCCCACCCCCAAAAGTGAATGTGCAGCATTGGGAGCAGTTACAGCGGAGATGTAGTATGTACAGTGCGCCTGCTCCTTTCCCCTATCCCTTCTACCATCATGTTTAATTACCGGATTCTGGTCACCATAGACTTGTCTGGGGACCGGTGTCTTTCCAGATACCCGGGATCAATGCCGGGCTGAAACCGGATTTTTTTTTTTTAAATCCGGTTAAGTCCGCCGGTCCCCGTTATCTGCAAGTCCGCCCATCACTAGACACGGTATAAGGACTCTACATTGAAACGTAAAATTATAATTAAAATGGTGGTAAGATGACGGCAAACGTTTGTTTATGAAAAGCTGCAAAAGTGACACTTACCAATAAATGTCCATTGTTCGCTTTATTTTTGAATATGACGTTTTTCATCCATTTTTTTGCTCTCCTTATCCATACTAGATATAAGTCATAACATTAAAGCTGTATAGTAACGTGCGATGTATATTCCTCCAGGCCATTTTTCTTCTGTGGTCCAGGTCTGATGCTCACATGCCAATTGTAGGTGCTTTTAGTGTTGACATGAACATTAAAGAAAAAAATATATGTTCACCTTCACCTTCAACAACAAGCTGTGTCAGACCCCTGGGGAGTGCATGGAAAAGAATCCTGATTGGAAAAGGAGGAATAATAGATCCAAGCAAAAATCCACCACTTGGTCTCCAGTGAGCAATAAAAATAATAACATTTTTAGCACAGATAGAAAAAAATCTTACGAATTATTACATGTCGCTTCGAAACGCGTAGGAAGGGGTTACTCTTATCAGGATGTCCTGTTAATAAATGTGTGAAGTTTTACCACTTTTTTTCAGGATGTGCGAATAAATGTTATTTGTTTTTATTGTACACTAAAGATTAAGTACTGGATTTTTGCTTTTCTTTGCTTTTGGCGTTGAGCAGATATCATCATGGGAGTCGTAAAAGTAATGGTAAAATAGAAGCAATCTATAAAACCACATGGCTTCATCATAACTTGGAAAGGGAACAAGAACTAGCACTTTAACACTACATCTGACTCCTGACCCCCATGGTGTGAATCGGGAATTGAAATGGGTTATCTGATGGAGAGTAGACACAAAGTCTGTACAAGAGGCGGTTAGGTGACACTTATGTCTCCTGGGCAGATAAGGCTTCCTGTCCTCAAAAGGAATATAGCAGACAGGGTGGCACCAGATTCCAGTTATGAATATTGGTGTTTTTTGTGTGACAGACGTCGGTTATTCAATTATAAGAGACATATTTTTGACATCGTAATTCCCCAAGACAAACAAAATGCATATTATTGCCTGCGGATCGGCCCCAAATTAATATTGGGGAGAAGGATGTGGTTGTATATTCCATGTTTCCAACATATAGAAAGCTAAAATCATGATAGGAAATATGGCATTAATAATTTCTACCTTGGACCTCCAGGGGTCAGATATTTTTAAGTATTTGGGACCCAAGTTGCATCCCAATGCCCAGCACACATCTGAGGTCACTAAGGGTAGATATATGGGAGTGACTGATCTCTAATAATTACAGATTATGACCTATATTTCCTTGTTCAGTCTGTAAGAAACAGCTTGCTGTAGGATTATTCCAGCTATTTGTTCCCTCCATAAAATAATTGCTCAATCCTTGCGACATCAGGTTTAATACTGTTATTTTGTTTATCCCTTTTAATTTATGTAATTGTACTGTATATACTGTATTGTTTTATCCCCTTTGTAATATCTTTTGTATATTTTTATAAATTCAAATACTTATTGGATTAATTATATAACATTGAATAGCTTTATTCCTCTTGCTCTATAACTGCGTCCCTGAAGCCTCATAAGGCTATACGTTACCAGTTACTGGTATTCAATCGGCCTGTATAAATGGTTGGTGGTGGCAGTTTTAATATTCGGCCTAGTAGAGAAAGCAACCTTTGCCTTGTCCATCAATTATTGGTGACTTGTGTATTGTCCTGACGTTTTGGGGCAGTCGAGCATTGTTCGTAACAAATTGGTGGCAGCAGTGGGATATCTGCGTGATCTTTCCAGCTGTTTACCTGACAAATTGGTGGCATTGGTGAGATATCTGTGTGATCTCCCTGGCTATCCCTTGGCAAGGGGCACCGCAGCTGTGATGCACTGTGTATGTGGACATATTTTTATCACAACCAATTTTTAACTTTTTTTGAAAATTGCACATCAGTAGCTCTTCTGAAGGATCAGACCAGACTTTCTAGCCTTAAGCAGGCTTTACACACTGCGATATCGGTCCAGATATCGCTAGTGTGGGTACCCGCCCCCATCTGTTGCGCGACACGGAAATGTCGCAAATCGCTGCCCGTGCCGCACAACATCGCCCAGACCCGTCACACATACTTACGTGCCCGGCGATGTCGTTGTGACCGGCGAACCGCCTCCTTTCTAGGGGGGCGGTCCGTGCGGCGTCACAGCGACGTCACTGAGCGGCCGCCCAATAGCAGCGGAGGGGCGGAGCTGAGCGGGACGTAACATCCCGCCCACCTCTCTCCTTCCGCATAGCGGCCGGGAGGCAGGTAAGGAGAGCTTCCTCGTTCCTGCGGTGTCACACTGAGCGATGTGTGCTGCCGCAGGAACGAGGAACAACCTCGTTACTGCTGCAGTAACGATTTTTGAGAATGGACCCCCATGTCACCGATGAACGATTTTGCACGTTTTTGCAACGATGCAAAATCGCTCATCGGTGTCACACGCAACGGCATCGCTAATGCGGCCGGATGTGCGTCACCAATTCCGTGACCCCAACGAGTTCGCATTAGCGATGTTGTAGCGTGTAAAGCCCCCTTTAACTTGTAATGTGAGTCTTGGGTGCTGAAGACCCATCATTCACCAATTGTCCTTCCTGGTACCAATTTTTATAGGTAATAACTAGAGATGAGCGGACCCGTGGAAGTTCGGATTGGCTGGACTTTAGATAAAGTCTTGTTTGGGACCTGGACTTGACCTGAACCCCAATTTAAGTCACTAATTGGTCAGTTTGAGTCTCTGTCCACATGCAGCCAGCCATAAACAGATCCCTACCGGGGGCAGGTGGATGCGGTTTTTCCATTTTTTTTGTTTGATGTACACTACATCCGATCACACTGTTGTTACCCCAGTGAGAGCCGATCAAACACTGCAAGCAGCTCGCACTGGGCTGAGCACCGAGCGTACCCGAGCACAACGATGCTTGCACAAATGGTTTGCATACAAAAAGCACCTGAACTCTTCTTTTATTTGTAAAGTCTGTGTTTGGTACGGACACTGAACACCGAACCTTGGGTTTGCTCATCTCTAGTAATAATCACTGCACAGTCAGAATAACCCATACGACTTGCCATTTTGGAGATACTGTGACCCAGTCATCTTCTGGCAATTACAGTTCAGCTGACCCATTTTTTCTGCTTTCAAGACATCAACTTCAAGAATTGAATGTTCACTAGTTGTCATATACAATGAATTAGAATTGGTATGAATTGATTCACAGGACTCGGGGCCATTGGTCTCATGAGTAATCGTTGGCCGCTGGATGGGAGTTCTTAGAACCATCACCAACCTGCCGACATCCTTGGCTCCTCATTTGATTAGCCAACCTGACACTTCGCAAAAGGGACAACCCGGACAGCCGTCCCAAAGGGGCTCAAGGGAGGGCAACATGACAAAGGAGGGATGTTAGGCCTTTGAATCAGTTAAGGGGTTAATTTCAGAGTGCATTTTTGTGCCAGAAAAGTGTACAGTGGAGCTATAGGGGCAGTTGGGATTTGGGGTCTTGTGATTGGTTAGGGGGTGGTATTTGTAGGGCAGTATATAGGGCAGGGCCCTCGGGAAGGTGGGTTATTCCTACCCGGAAGGTGTCCAGAATCGTCCCACCCATTTACCCTGTTACAGGTTTGGTTAGCCGACGCGGAGAGAAGGATTGGACTAGTTTCTGTTGCAGCAGCGTGTGTAAAGGAGGGGGGTATTTGAAGGTGGGGGTTTGCACAAAAGAGCGTGGGGGGAACCCAGTGCAGGAATGGGTTACCCTTGGTGGTGCAACTGTGTGGTTGTTTAAACATGGGTCCTTGTTCCGTTGAGGTCTCAGCGTGAAATGGGCTGGGAAACACTCGGCTAGGTGCCCTCAAGCCGGTGTGGCACGGCAGAGGGCAGGTGGTGGAGCTGGTGTTGCAATCGAGCGGTTTTGGGAGCCTTCATTTACCCCTCCTCCTAGATGATCAAATTTTCACTTCTCCTTTCAGTGATGTTATTGTTATTATTGATCGGTGCATATGACCTAAGTTGGAAACTCAATGTAAGTTGGGCAGAAAGTCACAAAGTGAGGTGCTGTTATATAAAGTGTGCGTGGTGCAAAGTTGAGTTCCTATCCTGCAGATAAAACTTATATTTTGCCTCGATAACGATGAATGTTTTGTGCTTGTGTTTTCGCTTTCGTGAGTTTTCGCCACTTCTATACTTCAGGGATACAGTTTATATGTGGATAATTACGCAGGAAGTATGGCATCTAGCTTAAAGCAGATACCTTGGCATATGGAACAGCATACCTCCCATCTGTCCCTCTGCTAAACTGAAATCCCCCCGTCTCTCATTCCTTTCAATTTGTCCCTCTTTTAAGATTGATGTATGGATATGCGGATGAACGGCTTCATTGGTTCTCAGAAATGTCTGTCTGTCTGCAGAATTTATAACATAATCCTCCCTTTCTATGATCAGTTAGCCCTTTAAGATAACTAGTAAACTCTGCATTATCATCATCCGGAGCCGTACATCTGCTGATGGGTGATTAAATAAAGGCAAATTGTCCCTCCAGGGAGGAAGGAGACAAACTCTAGCGCTACCTATTGGAAGTAGCAATCCTAAAAGTCAAAAGTGGATTTTTAAACAAGCCTTTTCATAAGACTAAAGGGTGGCTTTACACACTGCAACATCGCTAACGATATATCGTCGGGGTCACGTCGTTAGTGACGCACATCCGGCGCCGTTAGCGACATCGCAGTGTGTGACACTAATGAACGTCGATCAACGAGTGCAAAAATGTGAAAAATCGTTGCTCGTTGACACGTCGTTCATTTCCTTAATATCGTTGCTGCTGCAGGTACGATGTTGCTCGTCGTTCCTGCGGCAGCACACATCGCTATGTGTGACACCACAGAAACGACGAACATCTCCTTACCTGCGTCCACCGGCAATGAGGAAGGAAGGAGGTGGGTGGGATGTTCCGGCCGCTCATCTCCGTCCCTCCTCTGTTATTGGACGGCTGCTGTGTGACATCGCTGTGACGCTGCACGAACCGCCCCCTTAGAAAGGAGGCGGATCGCCGGCCAGAGCGAATTCGCAGGGAAAGTAAGTCCATGTGATTGGTGTTAGCGATGTTGTGCCCCACAGGCAGCGATTTGCCCGTGACGTACAACCGACGGGGGCGGGTACGCTTTCTAGCGATATCGGTACCGATATTGCAGCGTATAAAGAACCCTTTAGGATTTAATGCCAGATCAAAATCCCAAATTGCAGACACGGTGTTTCGGGGTGATACCCACACTTTGCACTGACGAGGGGCTATCTGATCTGGCTTATGAGAAGCTATGTGGGGACCATGGGAAATACTATTCTCCTTATGGAGACCTGACAAACCAGTCTGGCTGTCAGTAAGGGTACTTATAGCTGCAATGCCCCTCTGGCATTTATTCAAATTGTCCCTCAAAGGCAAATCATCCAATATTGAAAAACTTCGGCAACTTTTTAATATACTTTGTATTTCAATGCCTCATCAATTTCAATAGCTCTGCATGCTGTCTGTGAATGGAAATGCTCCTGGCTCAGTGTTCAACTGATTATGTGGACAGACTCAATAAACACGCAGGGGATGGTGGTGTAACACAGACTGTAAAGACCCCCATACATCTTAGATAGCTGCTGGCGGAACGATCTTGACGCGCCCATGAAGTTGGGGGCTACTCTTACCAGGCTGCAGTTCTTCTCCTGGGTCGCCACGGTTGCCTTGCCCAATTCCGTGACCCTGGCGTTGTCAATAAAGCTGGGGATTGGGATGATGGGAGTAGGAGTAGTTATTTGTTTTGCCACCTGTGGTACGCGGCCAGTTATTAGCCGCCACTGCGAGACTTCTCTCTTCTAGGGCAGATGGTGACGCAGCTCGGTTGTTGCAGCTCTCTACGGGCAGAGCTAGGCCCCAGGGAGGATGATGGTGGTAGTAGTTGCCTATGGTGGAAGGGCGCGAGGGTGTGAGCGCCGGCAATGATCGGTCGACACAGAGGGTGCAGTTCAAGATCTTTTACTCACTGAAAACACGCTGCCGTTGGAGCACCGAGCTACGCTGTGATGGGTTTCAGCCGATCCCGGATACTTCGGAGGTCAAGGCCGGTGTTTCCTTCTCTGCGTCACTTTTCGATGGTTTCCCTCCACTCCCAGCTCCTGGGCCATGGAACGAGTCACGGGTGCCTTCTGCACTCTTCGCGAACCCTGGGATCCCCCTTCTGGCCTAAGAGCTCGAGTCGAGCCTCCAACTCCAGACCTCGGGTACCGAACTATCCGTGTCTATGCTTTCTGGTTCCTGAGTCCGACCTCACTTGGACGCTGTTTGGTGCTAACTGCTGACTCCTGGTCCTGGGACAAATTCCTCCAGCCGCCTGTCCCCAGGACCTCTGGAGCTCTGCTTCTCCCTTCTCTCTCCTCAGACTGTCACTTTCTGTCTGTCTCTGTGAAACTGCCACTCTGTGTGAGATGGCTCCTAACTTCCCCTGCAGGTGCCCCCCCTCTTGGGTTGCTGAACTAGTGGGCATGATGGCCACCTCAGCACCTACCCTAGCCCAGTCCCAGTGGAAGATCTCCCGTGTTATGTGTTGGATGAGTGTGTAAGTGGTGTTTACCGGTGACGACCCCCTCCGTATCCGAGATGAATACTGCACCTCGGGTGAGGCGCAGTACCCTGTGGTGCCAGAAGACGCAGGGGCGCCACAATCTCACTCAATCCCGTCATACACAGACCGACTGAGCCTGTGTTCTCTATGAGAAAGCCTCCTTGAGACCCCTCTTTCTTCGGCTAATCTCTAGAAAGAATAAAACAACTGCCCCCTGAATTCATCTGTCTGGATCCTTCTCTTTCCAAACATCATCTGGGAGACTCCATTCATATTGCACTAATTGTAGTGGGTTCAGCTGATTTTAATGTGTATGGAGGACTTTCCTTGACATAAAGTACAGTTAGGTCCAGAAATATTTGGACAGTGACACAAGTTTTGTTATTTTAGCTGTTTACAAAAACATGTTCAGAAATACAATTATATATATAATATGGGCTGAAAGTGCACACTCCCAGCTGCAATATGAGAGTTTTCACATCCAAATCGGAGAAAGGGTTTAGGAATCATAGCTCTGCAATGCATAGCCTCCTCTTTTTCAAGGGACCAAAAGTAATTGGACAAGGGACTCTAAGGGCTGCAATTAACTCTGAAGGCGTCTCCCTCGTTAACCTGTAATCAATGAAGTAGTTAAAAGGTCTGGGGTTGATTACAGGTGTGTGGTTTTGCATTTGGAAGCTGTTGCTGTGACCAGACAACATGTGGTCTAAGGAACTCTCAATTGAGGTGAAGCAGAACATCCTGAGGCTGAAAAAAAAGAAAAAATCCATCAGAGAGATAGCAGACATGCTTGGAGTAGCAAAATCAACAGTCGGGTACATTCTGAGAAAAAAGGAATTGACTGATGAGCTTGGGAACTCAAAAAGGCCTGGGCGTCCACGGATGACAACAGTGGTGGATGATCGCCGCATACTTTCTTTGGTGAAGAAGAACCCGTTCACAACATCAACTGAAGTCCAGAACACTCTCAGTGAAGTAGGTGTATCTGTCTCTAAGTCAACTGTAAAGAGAAGACTCCATGAAAGTAAATACAAAGGGTTCACATCTAGATGCAAACCATTCATCAATTCCAAAAATAGACAGGCCAGAGTTAAATTTGCTGAAAAACACCTCATGAAGCCAGCTCAGTTCTGGAAAAGTATTCTATGGACAGATGAGACAAAGATCAACCTGTACCAGAATGATGGGAAGAAAAAAGTTTGGAGAAGAAAGGGAACGGCACATGATCCAAGGCACACCACATCCTCTGTAAAACATGGTGGAGGCAACGTGATGGCATGGGCATGCATGGCTTTCAATGGCACTGGGTCACTTGTGTTTATTGATGACATAACAGCAGACAAGAGTAGCCGGATGAATTCTGAAGTGTGCCGGGATATACTTTCAGCCCAGATTCAGCCAAATGCCGCAAAGTTGATCGGACGGCGCTTCATAGTACAGATGGACAATGACCCCAAGCATACAGCCAAAGCTACCCAGGAGTTCATGAGTGCAAAAAAGTGGAACATTCTGCAATGGCCAAGTCAATCACCAGATCTTAACCCAATTGAGCATGCATTTCACTTGCTCAAATCCAGACTTAAGACGGAAAGACCCACAAACAAGCAAGACCTGAAGGCTGCGGCTGTAAAGGCCTGGCAAAGCATTAAGAAGGAGGAAACCCAGTGTTTGGTGATGTCCATGGGTTCCAGACTGAAGGCAGTGATTGCCTCCAAAGGATTCGCAACAAAATATTGAAAATAAAAATATTTTGTTTGGGTTTGGTTTATTTGTCCAATTACTTTTGACCTCCTAAAATGTGGAGTGTTTGTAAAGAAATGTGTACAATTCCTACAATTTCTATCAGATATTTTTGTTCAAACCTTCAAATTAAACGTTACAATCTGCAGTTGAATTCTGTTGTAGAGGTTTCATTTCAAATCCAATGTGGTGGCATGCAGAGCCCAACTCGCGAAATTTGTGTCACTGTCCAAATATTTCTGGACCTAACTGTATATATGTATATTTTATCTGTGCTTTTGTGCTCAAAGATGAACATACCAATTCCATGATCACTGTCTTTTCAACAAATGTTTCAACAAAACAAGGGAATATAATAAAGTTTCTAATATATAATCATACTTTTTGTCTCCACTTATGAGCCACGTCTCCTCTTCCTGCCTCCTAAACTCATCTTTCATTTTGAGAACCGATTAATATAATTTTCTTTCTTTTTCTCTTTCTCTCTCTTTTTCTCCTTTTCTTTATTCCTTCTTTCCTCATTTTTTTTCTCTTTCTAGCTTTCCTTTCTCTCCTTTATTCTCTCTCTAGCTCACTTTTTCTTTCACTTTGTCCCCCTTTTCTCTTTCTTCCTCTTTTTTTCTCTATCTAGCTCTCTTTTTTTAACCCCTTTTCTTTCTATCGCTTCCTCATTTTCTCTTTCTCCTCTTTCTTTTTTTTTTTTTTTTCTTCTCCTTTGTTCTCTTTCAAGCTCTCTGTCTCTCCTCCTTTTCTTTCTGTTTTTGTTTATTTTTTCTTTTGTCTGTCTCTCTAGCTCTCTCCTTCTCTTCCTCCTTTTCTCTTTCTTTTTTCTCTCCTTTACTCACTTTTACTTTCACTTTCTCTCTTTTTTTTCCATTTTCTCTTTTCTCTCCTTTTTCTGTTTTTCACTCCCTTTTTCTTTCTTTCTCCTTTTCTCTCTTTCTCTTCTCCTTTTCTTTTTTTTCTCATTTTTTTTCTCTCCTTTGTTCTCTCTCTACTTCACTTTTTCTTTCACTCTCTCTCTCTTTTTTTCCATTTTTTCTTTTCTCTCCTTTTTCTCTTTATCTAGCTCTCTCTTTTTCACTCCCTTTTTCTTTTTCTCTTTCTCCTTTTCTCTCTTTCTCTTCTCCTTTTCTCTATTTTTCTCATTTTTTTTCTCTCCTTTGTTCTCTCTCTAGCTCACTTTTTCTTTCAGTTTCTCTTTTTTTTCCATTTTCTGTTTTCTCTCCTTTCTCTCTATCTAGCTCTCTTTTTCACTCGTCTCTCTTTCCTTTTCTCTCTTTCTCTTCTCTGTTTTCCTTTTTTTTTTCTCCTTTGTTCTCTCTCTATCTCTTTGTCCTTTTCTCTCTTTCTCCTCCTTTTCGATTTCTCTTTTTTTCTCTCCTTTTTTCTATCTAGCTCTCTCTCTCTTTTTTTTCCATTTTCTGTTTTCTCTCCTTTCTCTCTATATAGCGCTCTTTTACACTCCTTTTCTTTCTCTTTTTCATTTTCTCTCTCTCTTCTCCTCCTCTCTTTTCTCAGTTTTTCTCTCTCCTTTGCTCTCTCTAGCTCTCTTTCCTTTTCGCTCTTTTTCCTCCTTTTCGATTTTTCTTTTTTTTCTCTCCTTTTTTCTATCTAGCTCTCTGTCTCTCTTTTTTTTCCATTTTCTGTCTTCTCTCCTTTCTCTTTATATAGCGCTCTTTTTCACTCCTTTTCTTTCTCTTTTTCGTTTTCTCTCTCTCTTCTCCTCTCTTTTCTCATTTTTTCTCTCTCCTTTGTTCTCTCTAGCTCTCTTTTTCCTTTTCTCTCTTTCTCCTCCTTTTCGATTACTCTTTTTTCTCTCCTTTTCTCTATCTAGCTCTCTGTCTCTCTTTTTCGCCCTCCCTCTCATTCTCAGTTTGTCTATCCCTTATCTTTCTCTATCTCGGAATCCCTTGTGTCTTTGTATGATGGGGTATGAGAGACAACATGTCACCTAGTCTCAACTCTCCACCTACTAGCTCAGAGACAAGTTACAGATAGACTGCAGAGGGGAAAATGGGTGGAAAACACAGGAGAGGAAAGTCATATAATGGCCAGAAATGGTATTCTAATAAGTCACCTGTAACGGTAGCAACGCTTTGAACTCGTTGCATCTCTCGACCTTTATAATGTTACAGTAGAGTCATAGAACATAAACTTCATTTATGCTGTAACTGTATTACAATCATTGATGAAATAAGGGAAAATTACTACCGCAAAAATGTAATTAAACCTATCCAATTAAATCTAACTCGTAATTGATTGTTAACTCAATAACGTCTCCAAAACGTAAAGCAAAAGTAATGACAACTGTCTACCTCCTATGACAATATAATAAGGGATTAACAAATTATGTAAATGAGAGGCAATTAAGTGTGGATCAGAACAGTGGGGAGTATCCAATTACAGAATATACATATGCTGCTGTTTTATTTAAAGGGCCTAGATGACACCTTGTTCGTCCAAAGTAACTTGTAGAATTTGTAAGGAGCATGAGTGCAACAAAGGGCAGATTTGTGGTCCCGACAGTGGGCTACAAGCCAGCCTAGAGGATGAACAGAGAACTGCAGGTTTCTCCATTTGTAATTAATCACTTGTTTATACAATTTCTTTTCCAAATTTTACCTTTTTGATATCTGGACAGTTCCTCCAAAACTTTGACTTCTATGATACTTTTCCGTTCAGACGTCTAGCTATCTTCTTCCTCGATGAGGGCTAATTTGCATCTATTTTTTCCCTAAGGGAGAATTTTTTATTTTCCGGAAGTCTCCATAAACCAGGTAATGTGTACAGAAGGAGGTTGATTCCTTTTGCAGAATTCTATGGTTTGGCCAAATATCCAAGATCTCGTTGATCATGAGAACCAAAAGTGTTGAACAATATCAACAATCTCAAGGTTACAAGTCCATCTCCAGAGATCTTGATATTCCTTTGTCCACTGTGCGCAACATAATCAAGAAGTTTACAACTCATGTAGCTAATCTCCCTGGTTGTGAACGGCAGAGAAAAATTTATGAAAGGTTACAATGCAGGATAGTCTGAATGTTGGGTAAGTTACCCCAGTCAAGTTCCAAAGAAATTTAAGCTGTCCTGCAGGCTCAGGGTGCATCAGTGTCAGAGCGAACTATCCATCCACATTTGAATTAAATTAAATGTTATGGAAAGAAACCCTGGAGGACCCCACTGCTGACATGGAAGCATAAAAAATGCTAGACTTCATTTTTCCAAAATGTACAAGTAACCAAAATTCTATTGGGAAAGCATCTTGTGAAGAGATAAGACCAAGGATTAGGTTTTTGGTAAATCGCATCATTCTGTTTACCGAAAACTGAATGCAGGCTAGAAAGAAAAGAATACAGTACCTACAGTCAAATATGGTGGAAGTTCAAAGATGTTTTGGGGTTATTTTGCTGCCTCTGGCACTGAGGGCTTTGACTGTGTGCAAGGTGTTATGAAATCTGAAGATTACCAAAGGATTTTGAGTGTCCATGTAGTGCCCAGTGTCAGAAAGCTGGGTTTATGTCCTAGGTCATGGGTCTTCCGACAATGACCCCAAACATACTTCAAGAAGCCCTCAGAATAGATGAAACAAAGTGCTGGAGAGTTCTGAAGTGGCAGCAATGAGTCCGGGTTTATATCCCATTGAACATCTGGGGAGAGATCTTAAAATTGCTGTTGGGTGAAGACGCCTCCAAATATAAGAGACCTGGAGCAGATTATAAAGAAGATTGGTCCAAAATTCCAGGTGAGAGGTGTAAGAAGCTTGTGGATGGTTATAGGAAGCGACTGATTGCAGGTATTTATTCCAAAGGGAGTGCAACCAAATATTAAGTTGAGGGGGACAACAATTTTGTTCAGCCCATTTTGGGGGTTTTCTGTAAAATTTATGTCCAATTTTCCTTTTTTTTCCTCAGTTTTTTTTGTTGTTGTTCCAATATATGCAAAGGAAATAAACATGTGTATAACAAAACGTGTAATTGTAATAATTTTCTGGGAGAAATGCTTCATTTTCTGGAAACAATTTCAAGGGTGACACACTCTGAGCCCCTAAGGCATTTGCAAACATAGAATATATGAATTCTGAGTTGAACGTGTTGGTTTGCTTGTTTGCATGCTGATCCTGCTGTTTTGTTATTCTCATCCTTCAGTAAAGGGGACAAAGGCAGTAGAGTAACTTATGGATACAGAATTAGAATACACGAAGGGTTTGTTTGTGATTGTTGACCTTGGAGATGCATTGTTCTGCATAGGAGCTGTAGGAACAAAACAGTAGACTAATCAAGAGCATTGAAGCATTTGCAAACATTAACAGTTAGGGGTACTTTGGACGTTGCGACATTGCTAGCATCGGCTAGCGATGTCGAGCGCGATAGTACCCGCCCCCGTCGCACATGTGGTGATTGCTGCCGTAGCAAACATTATCGCTACGGCAGCTTCACACGCACATACCTGGTCAGCGACGTCGCTGTGACTGCCGAAATATCCCTCCTTCAAGGGGGAGGTGCGTTCGATGTCACCGTGACGTCACTAATCGGCCGGCCAATAGAAGCGGAGGGGCAGAGATGAGCGGGACATAACATCCCGTCTATCTTCTTCCTTCCGCATTGCCGGTGGACGCAGGTAAGGAGATGTTTGTCGCTCCTACGGGTTTACACACAGTGATGTGTGGACCTGCGGGCACGACAAACCACATCGTACCTGCGGTCGAACCGACATTATGAAAATGTCCGACGCTACACAGATCACCGATTTTCGACGCTTTTATGATCGTTTATCGGCGCATCTAGGATTTACACGTTACGATGTCGTTACCGGCGCCGGATGTGCGTCACTAACGATGTGACCCCGACGATATTCCGGATACGATGTCGCAGTGTGTAAAGTACCCCTTAGAACAAGAAATATTTGAAGAGAGACACAAGTTTTCGCATTTTAGCTGGTTTCCAAAACATATTCAAGATACAGTTATCCAATCAATATGGGCTTTATGTGCAGACTCTCTGCTTTAATTTGAGCGTAATCACATGGTCATGGAATTCAGGATTCAAAAGTACATCTCTTTTAATAAGTAGATGCCTTTTTTTCAAGGGACCAAAAGTAATTGGATAATTATCTTAAAAGCTCTTTTATTGGCTGCATGGGCTATTCCCTTATTAATCTCTCATCAATAAAGCAGGTAAAAGGTCTGGAGCTGATTCCATGTGTGGCTTTAGATTTGGAAACTGTTGCTGTGAACCCACAACATGCGGTCAAATGAGTTTTCAATGGAAGACAAACAGACCAGCACTTAAAGGGAAGCAGTCACCAGGTTTGGCCCCTGTAAGCTGTGGCCACCACCAGTGAGCCCATATAAACAGCATTCCAAAATACTGGATTTAAGAGCCCAGGCCGCTCTGTAGAGCGTAAAAAACACTTTTTATAATGCACAATCCAAATGGGTGACTGTGCTCTCTGGTCCGGCACCTCCTCTCTGCTGCAGTCACAGTCCTTCTGCCCAGCCCAATGTGGCAGACGTGTCCTACGTTATCCCCACAGGCCGACTTTGCGGTCCTGCGCAGGCTCACTTTGATCTGCAGGAATGCAATGCCAAAATAGGGCAGATCAAAATACTGTAATGTACAGGCGTGAAGAAAGGTGAAAGACCACCTGCGCATGCGCACTACAATACTTTGATCTGCCCTCAGAAGTGCAGATCAAAGAGTGCCTGCGCAGGACTGCAATGCCTGCCTGTGTTGATGACATAGGACACGTCAGCCATACTGCCTGGGAAGAAGGTGGACCACAATCGGAGCAGAGAGGAGGCGCCGGACGGGAAAGCAGCGACACGTATCGGACCGGACCACTCCCGAGGTCAGTATAATAAGTGTTTTATATGTTATACAGAGCGGCCTGGGTTCTTATAAACAGTATTCTGGAATACTGTATATAAGAGCTCACTGGTGGTGGCCGCAGCTTATAGGGGCCAAATCTGATGACAGGTTCCTTTTAACACTAGAAGTCCCAGAAATTTCAAGCCCCCCCCCCCCTGAACCCCTGAAGTCCCGAAAGAGGGTCAAATGACCCTTAGTCCAAACTGAATAGAACCAACTAGAAACTAAATGGCTAAACTCAATGGAAAACAACAACCTCCTGTGGTGCGACAGTAATGGCCAGTAATACAGAACAAAAGATGGTGATTATAGGATGTTAGCTAAAATCCTTCAGGTCATTCGAGACCCGTCTCTGGGTTCCAAAAGGTAGAAATGTTAAATGACCCCTCTCTGGGACTTCTAGTGTTAAATAGGGCAAAAAAAAGAAGAAATCCATAAAAGAGACAGTAGAAATGTTAGGAGTTGCAAAATCAATAGTTTGGTACATTCTACAAAAAATTAGAGCGCACTATTGTCTTTGGGAACTCAAAAAGTAATTTCCCGTCATTTTTTGAGATGGTTTCCCAAGGTATGAGGCTTTTTTCTACTGTCAGTTTCTAGTATTTCATTTCTTTAAATAATGGAAAAAAAATACAAGCATATTTTTAGACAAAAACAATGGCAAAATGCCTTAAAAAACATCCAGGCACTTTTTCCATTCACTTGTATTCTAAAGCACAGCGCTGAAAACACCAGAAGAATTTTGCTTGGATCACTTCTTTTAACTGCTTAATAACTTTAGCAACCTGAAATTGTTGAAAAATGTTGAAATACCTGAATATATGCACGGCAGGTCGTTGTTATATACAAATGCATATGTTCCGTTTTTTTGAGCGTTTTCTACCAGGTGTTACAGGCGTTTTCCGCTGCGGAATCTTCTTAAAAAAGATGTAGCTTTAAATGGTTTTTGAGAAGTATTTTGGAGTGGACTGGCTAGAATAAAATTACTCTAAAAAGTTACAACTTTTTTTCAAAAAAGCAAACAAAATTGCTTTTTTTCCCAGAGGACCAAAATAGGTTGCTCCTAAAAATGTTAGGAATAAAATAAAAAATGGCGAATGCTTAGTAAAAAAAAAAAATTACAGAAGGAACATGTCTAATTTTATAGATCATCAAAAAAATCTTTATATCTTTTGATGTGTTAGACTTTCATTAATGTTCCTCTAATTGATCTCTCAGCTCCTCAGATCTCGCTCATCCCCGCTCCTAACCTGCCCCCACCATGCGAGGCTGACCAACTTCTCTCAAGCTGTTCCTAATTTCTAACATTTTTTATTTTTTATAACTAGGAACATTAAAAAAAATATAATTTGATTGTGAAAACCTCTCCAACAGAAGCTGGGTGAAGGATAGGCAATGTAGGCTTCTTGCCAGATAAGCCTGTGCTTAACCAAAACACAACCGGTAGAACGAATAGGCAAGGGTCAGCCGCAGCTTTTTTGGACTGGTAGACGGAGCAGATTACCGCCAATTTAATAGCAACCACTAGTAAGAAAAATGCTGAGGACTAACAACACTTCTGATGTTTGAAATTGTGAATTACACAGTTCATCTTATTCAAACGCAATGGCTACACTTTGTTTTGGCGGTTTAGTGTCATCATCGGGCCATAATGGCCTCATAATCTGATGAAGGCAGAAGAATGATGCCGAAACGCTTATTTGTTGCAACGCCAGTAAGGTTACGTCTGTGGTTCTCCATTAGCGTTTTTTTACTATTGGATTCTCATCCTATGAGACTTTAAAGAGGACCAACCACCAGAATGTTCCTATATAAACTAAAGCCAGTGCTATACTGGCACTATCATGCTGATTCTATACATACCTGTAGTTGTGAGATTGGATGTAAAGTTTCAGAAATACAGGCAAGTAAAGTTAGTGAAATGCACTGTTATTTGATTGATAGCAGCTACAGACTATCTAATAGGTGAATCAGGTTTTGCTAGCTATTCCTGCACCTGTCTACCTGCCTGAGGTCTTCAAAGCAGGAGGAGAAAAAGGGTTAATGTCGCGCAATCCACCAGAATAAGATGTGGAGATGTTGATAGATTAATAACTCTTTTATTCCATAGGTCTACGCGTTTCGAGGTATGATGTTGATATTCTGGTCCTGAGGAAGAGGTCTCCATACCTCGAAACGCATAGACCTATGGAATAAAAGAGTTATTAATCTATCAACATCTCCACATCTTATTCAGGCGGATTGCGTGGCATTAACCCTTTTTCTCCTCCTGCTTTAAAGACCTTTCCATGTGCGGCCGCGGCAGCTGCCATTATCTCATGCTATCTATGGTGGTTGTGATCCTTCACAACCACATCTGGTGAGTGTATTATATCATATATTAACTCGTTTATTTATCTGGTAAGACCCTATCAGCGCTTCTGTTTTTCTAGCTATATTACCTGCCTGAGGTGACGGAGGCAGGCTGGACAGACGGGTACAGACAGGAATGGTGGGCATGCCAGGGGCATACAGGTATGGGAAGGCAGGTACTGGAAATAGACACAGGGATAACAGGACTGGAGATCAGGATCTGACAACTAGCTAGGTAGCAGACTGGAGACTGACTGACTAGAGGCGTTGCGCAGGCACCTCCCCTAATGGGAGAATGCCTTAAATACACTGTGCCTCACAGCCATAGGAAATAGCACACCAGGCCTTTAACCCTAGAATGCATACCTGGGGCCTTGCAGGCCTACTAGGTTACTTGTTTTCTATGGTTGCGCGCTCTAGGGTTAAGAGGAGGGCCTTCGTGCGCATGCGCATCTTAGAGGTGCACTCCCGGAAACCCTGTGTGGTGTGTGCAGGGCCCAGGAGGGGAAGGAGACAGCAGCCCACATGGATGACCGAGGGACTGCGGAGGAGGACGCCACCCGGGCGGGCCGGTGAGTAAGTTGGTGTCGCTGCAGAGACGCCGGCACTACACCATGTTTTACTAATCTCATCCAACCCCTTTAAGTTAATGTCCACCTCTGTTTAATACATTGGTGTAGGCAGAAGAATCATCGTTGTGAATGTTTATACTATTAAAAGATTCTACCTTTTTATTTCTTCTCTGAATCATGGGATGAATCATCGCTGCAGATAACACCTACCTGCTGTGATTGTCACTTATGATTAATATTATTGTGACATTAATTAACATTAATATTGCACGTGCAATTTTTTTTATATATTAACATTCACAGTCACACAAGTTGTAGATAAGCTCAGACGTCGAGCGAATCCCTCGCTCTTTGTTATCGCCTCTCCCTCCCATGATTGTTGTGTCCCCCCCAAACCCCCCCCCATACATATATCTGCATAAAAAAACAAGCAGTATTTTGTCGTGATGGAGGAGGATGTGCTGAGAAATCGCACAAAACATGCCATCCTCACTCCTCTATAGACAAGGTCAGCCTTTATGCTGCGAGTGGTTGAGGATTCATCCTCCCACGGGTACTGGTTTACCTTGAAACTATCCAAGCACTCATCAACAAAGACACCCAAAGCCATGTTCGTTACAGCATTACATTTTTGTTTTTCACTAAAGCAAATAGAAGAGGTGTTTTTTTTTGTGTCAACAGAGAAGCAAATCTAAGAATCAATTAAGATAGTACAGTAAGCATTGTGCAGACGTAGGATTATGGCGCTGCTTGTGCTCTGTAATATCTCGCTTTACTGCTGGCTGTAAATAAGGCTTCACCTATTTTATTACATTTACGTCTAAAGGTACAAAACCATACAGAAAAGTACATAATGCATACAGGTCTGTGTATTTTACATACTGTATGTTTATTCTGCAGTAATATATTGTCACGTCTCCACCAGAGTCCGCTCCTATGACTTCTGCTTCGATTACCAGGCGGTGCCGTATTCCCGCCGTGGACTGTGCTGGTGATAAAGGAGGAGTCGGCGCTAGTGGCTCTAGTGGGCGCAGGCTCCGCTCATCCACTAAGCTGGGCTTCCCTGGGATCTGCAGTACCATTGGCTGACTGTAGGTGGCATGTGTCTTCCAGCTGAAGTTACCACCTTTCATCTACAGCCAATGGGAAGACACCACACCCTTCTAATTCCCCCTCCTGTCTGCTGATTCCTGCCAGATATAGTCTTGTGGTATTACTGCTTATCTTTGGTTTTTGCCCTGTTCTGTATATTGATTCCTGTGTTTTGACCTCTTTCTGCTCTCTGACTACTCTCCTACCTGCCGTTTTTGTACCTCGCTACTATCTCCAATTTTTTACTTTAGCCGGATTCCTGACTACTCCCTTGCCTGCCGATTTTGTCCCTTTTCTATATCTCCTGGTTTGACCCCTGCCTGCTCTCTGACTACTCTCCTGCCTCCTATTTTTGTACCTCGCTGCCATCTCCAATTTTTGACCTCTGGCTGTTTTCCTGACAACGCCCTTGTCTGACGATTTTGTCTCTTTTCTGCATCTCCTGGTTTAACCCTGCCTGATGACTACTCTTTTTGGAATTGCAGCCTTCCAGAGGTAGTGATTTCCGGGGCCCGGTAGTGACTCAAAGTCCCTGTATATGGGTTAAAGGGATTCAGGGTTCTTGGGATCTTTTTTAGTGAGCGGCTTGGCTCTAGCCTGTCCCTGACAGCCATCCTGAGACTCTGGTTCCAGGCCATCATCACACATACACAATGGATACAGCTATTCAGTGCCAAAATGGTACAAAGTCTTTTTTTTTTCAAATCTTCATAGATCTATATTGTTGGATAGAGCTTGTGAAAACAAGCCAGTTTGCAATTTACTGCTTATTAACATTTGCAGTCGTTCTAGAAATATTAACACTTTTCTAGTGTTTATGCCTTGTTGTCTAGGAGACCGACCACCACTGCTGTCTAGCTTGTAAACACCACATTGAATCTGGGCAGGAATAGGGGCTAACAGTGCACTCCAGCGATCCTGGCCATCTTTTAAAACAGTGCTTACAAGCGCAATAGAAAAGAGTTTGAGAGCACTGCGTATGTTCTGTTGTCAAGCAGAAGTGGTCGGTCCCCAAGGCAACAAGCTGTAAACAAAAGAACGGCTCAAAATTTAAATCAGCAGTAAATTGCAAAATATATTTTATTTACAGGTACTAAGCGACTATATCTATTTATGGAGCAGGGAATAATGCTTTAAAGCAGTCGGACATACAACGGATGAAATAAGTATTGAATGCGTCACCAATTTTCTAAGTAAATATATTTCTAAAGGTGTTATTGACATGAAATTCTCACCAGATGTCAGTGACAATCCATCCAATCCACACAGACAAAGAAATCAAACCATAGATGTCCATAAATTACCATTTCTGTGTCTGGCCTTCTGTGCACTTTAATTATCAATCCCGTGCCTGGCCTTCTGTGCACCTTAATTAATAATCACAGAATTCTTGGCACAATTATCTTCACAAATTATCTTTGGTGATGGGGGTCAATTTTTGGTAATTTTTGGTAAATATTATACTAGGGTAAGGTAGGGAACAGCAGACGAGGAGCGGGGGGCACCCTAAACATTATAGTGCAACTCCGCTGGTAGGCAGGTGACAGTGACGACCAATTGACCTTAATTATCAATCCCGTGCCTTGCCTTCTGTGCACCTTGCCTGGCCTTTTGTGCACCTTAATCACCAATCCCGTGCCTGGCCTTCTGTGCACCTTGCCTGGCCTTCTGTGCACCTTAATTACCAATCCCATGCCTAGCCTTCTGTGCACCTTTCCTGGCCTTCTGTGCACCTTAATCACCAATCCGGTGCCTGGCCTTCTGTGCAACTTAATCACCAATCCCATGCCTGGCCTTCTGTGCACCTTGCCTGGCCTTCTGTGCACCTTAATCACCAATCCCGTGCCTGGCCTTCTGTGCACCTTGCCTGGCCTTCTGTGCACCTTAATTACCAATCCCGTGCCTAGCCTTCTGTGCACCTTGCCTGGCCTTCTGTGCACCTTAATCACCAATCCCGTGCCTGGCCTTCTGTGCACCTTAATCACCAATCCCGTGCCTGGCCTTCTGTGTACCTTAAACTGACAAGCAAGAGACTATCTAAAATTAGCAAAATCACTGGAAATGTACAGTATTCTAAACTGATCCTTATACATTCTGAGACATTTCCGTACATTTGTTGCGCAGCAGAGACAACCATGTTTCCCCAGACTCCAGGATGTTACCAAACAGATCTCATAATCATGGACAAATCTGCTATCACCAATTAGAAATGCTTCTCTGTTATATTTGTGCTGCGGATGAAACTCTATCCAGGTGCCCCGGCTGCAGTCTAATTATAGAGACATCTTCTCAGCGTTTCGGTCACGTGCAGATATTCTTCCAGGACAGAGACACAAAGTGCAGATAGCGGAAATGTCCGTATATTTTACCTTGGTTTATAGCAAGAGAAATAATCCGGATTAAGGGGCGCAGAGGATTTCTGCTTTTATGTAAATAGCATCTAATCAGTTTAACAGATGTTTGCTGTCAACTAATTGAAACATTCACACTTTTACTGGATGTTTATTGCTGTAAGTGAATGAGAAATTCTTGTTTATACGCCGTCATTAAAAATACGTATAGGTTAATACTACTACTAATTTAAAGCACCGTTCTAGCATTTTTTTTCTGCACTGGAGTGGCCCTTTAAATGTAAGCTTCCTGTCCGCTGTCATATACTTACCTTCCGACGGCTTCAACCTTTTACCGACGCCTCTCCAGCCCTGTGGTCGTACCTTTTCACCGTAACTTCTCACTGGCCGGAAGTCAGAAGTTATATTACAAACTCCTAATGCAAGTCTATGAGAGCAAGAAAGAGGCTCTCATAGACTTGTATCGAGTTGTGACCTCTGGTGCGTTCCATGAAACGCTGGAACTGCCGGCAGGTCACAGACTGACCTGAGTGGCGGCAATAGAAGATGAAGCCACCAGAAGGAGAGCATAAGAACAGGGACTTAAAACACCACTCCAGTGGCGCAATAAAAAGAAAAAATGCCGGAGTGGTTCTTGAAGCAATCCTCTGTGAGCTTGCAAGAGGGTTGAACATGAGTGTTCCTGTTAACTCTTCCACAAGAGAGACTGGTCCTTAAAGTATTTGCTTTCAGCTCCTTACCTGGACATATGCCTATTGCTCTTGTTTATGTTATTTAATGTGTTCATTGGGTACATGTGAGGTTGGGAAAAGGTGCATATTCATGCCACAACTGGAAGGTTAGGGGCTAAAGGCCGGTTTACACGCAACGACATCACTAACGAGATGTCGTTGGGGTCACGGAATTCTTGACGCACATCCGCCCTCGTTAGCGATGTCGTTGCGTGTGACACGTACGAGCAAACGCTAACGATCAAAAATACTCACCTTATCGTTGATCGTTGACACGTCGTTCATTTCCATAAAATCGTTGCTGGTTCAGGACGCAGGTTGTTGGTCATTCCTGAGGCAGCACACATCGCTACGTGTGACACCCCAGGAATGACGAACAACACCGTACCTGTGTCCTCCGGCAACGAGGTGGGCGTGACTTTCCTGCGGCTGCACTCCGCCCCTCCGCTTCTATTGGATGCCTGCCGTGTGACGTCGCTGTGACGCCGCACAAACCTCCCCCTTAGAAAAGAGGCTGTTCGTTGCCCACAGCGACGTCGCTAGGCAGGTAGGTCCGTGTGACAGGTACTAGCGATTTTGTATGCCATGGGCAGCGATTTGCCCGTGACGCACAAACGACGGGGGCGGGTGCAATCGGCTGCGACATCGCTAGCGGTGTCGCTGCGTGTAAACCGGCTTTAAGTGTCTGCTGTCTAGAATGAGAGTGGCGGGAACAGTGTAGTGGCCCAAAATTATGTAGAGCTTAGTTTTCTGCCACTCGGGTCAGTCGCAGAGGGCACGTGAAGTGGGTGGCAGCTACTTTTCAATGTACACCTTCTCTAATGAGATGACGCAGTCTCTTGGGTGACGTAGCCTCAACTTAAAACCTAGTTACCCACATTGATTTTAGTAGAGTAGCCAAGAAAATTTAAGTCTTGCCTTAACTTTGGCTGAAAAATGTGTTTACCTTTTATTAAACAATTAGCTATTGATTTTTAAAGGGAAGGTGTCATCAGTAAATGACCTATTCTTTAATTGGGTTTTGCCTTACATTTATTTAAAAAAAAGGGTTTTTTTTATCTTTTAACTTTAAGATCTTTATTAAAAAAGCAAAATTAAGGAGATTGTCTGTATTATAAAAGGTGGTTACATGTCATATGCGTGCCTTATGATAGTTAGTGTTAGTTAGGATGTGGCTTATACTCTTCTCTGTAAGTTGACATGAAGTAATCACGTATTTGAATCTTCTTTTTTTTTTTTCATCCTGTAAATTCTCTTGTTTACTTTAATAAAGAAAGATTAAACATAAAAAAGCAAAATTGGTAATCCTGAAATATTCATACTAGCCAGTGTTTTTTTTTTTTTAAAGACTTTAACTTGTTGTTGTTGCAGGAAACAACACATGTACATAGCCACGATGAGTAGACTTTGAGCCTATGTAATAAACGTGTACATCAGTTATTGTGTAGGTAGCTGGGTCAGCTGTGACATCATTTATTGTGATTGATGTATCCTGCGTATAGAGGTGTTACCTGTCATTTT
The DNA here is from genome assembly GCF_048569485.1 of Anomaloglossus baeobatrachus. NCBI lineage: Eukaryota > Metazoa > Chordata > Amphibia > Anura > Aromobatidae > Anomaloglossus > Anomaloglossus baeobatrachus. The sequence continues at coordinate 46,480,888 of NC_134361.1, forward strand.
AATCCTGTGTCTGCTGATAACGAGTCTTGCGGAGTGTCACGTGCCCACCAGAGTCTGCTCCTGCGACTTCTGCTTTGATCACTAGGTAGTGCCGTGTTCCCGCTGTGGATAGTGCTGGTGATGGTGCTAAAACACACAGCGTGACAATCGGAGCGAGTGGGATGCGAGAAAACATCGCATTCCACTCGGACCAATATTAGCCTGTGTCCCTGCACACATGAGCAATTATTTTCTCAACCCTAATCGGACCGAGAAAACAATCACAGCATGCTGCGACTGTAATGTGATCCAGGTTTCTCTCGCACCCATTCAAGTCTATGGGGCGAGAGAAAAATCGCACTGCACTCGCATTACACCGGTGTACCGCCAGTGCACGGCGAGAATGGCAATAGCCGGCAACGGAGAGAAAGGGAGATAAATCCCTCCCTCCCCTCTGCAGCGCCGGCCCTACCCTCCGCAGCACCGGCCCGCCCCTCCTCAGTGCCGGCCTGCCCCCCGCAGCTGAGGTCCGATTTCATGATCGGACCTCAGTCGCAGTGACACTCGCATGACACTCGGGTCCCGCTGTGCTGCCAGCGTGAGCCAAGTGTCTTGCGAGGATCGCACTAGTGCCCCTTGTGACCCTGGCCATAGGAGAAGAGTTGGTGCAAGTGGCTCTCGTGGGCGCAGGCTCTAAGCTGGGTTTCCCTGGGACCTGCAGTACCACTGGCTGACTGTAGGTGGCGTGTGTATTCCAGCTGAAGTTACCACCTTTCAGCTACAGCCAATGGGAAGACACCAAACCTTTCTAATTCCCCCTCTTGTCTGCTGGTCACTGCCAGAGATAGTTTTGTATTCTTGCTTTTTGGTTCCCGCTCTGTTTTGAATAGTCATCCTGTGTTTTGACTTCTGCGTGTTCTCTGACTACTCTCCTGCCTACTGTTTATCTACCTCGCTGCCCGATCCGGATTTGACCTCTGCCTGGTTTTCTGATTACATCTTTGCCTGCCTGATTTTGTCCCTGTTCTGCATCTCCTGGTTTGACCCTGCCTGATGACTACTCTCATTGGACTGCAGCCTTCCACAGGTAGCGATCTCCGGGGCCCTGTGTAATTCCAAATCCCTGTATAGGGGTTAAAGGACTTTAGGGTTCTTGGGGTCCTGCTTTGTGAGCGGCTTTCCTCTACATCCAGTCTGAGTCTGTGGTTCCAAGCAGGCGTTTCATGGAGTCGCTGCTTGCCGGGTGACCAAGCTGGCAAGTAATGGTCAGTTCGCCAGGTCAGAATCAAGAAGTAAGAATAAGGAACAAAATTGTAAGTCAGAAAAATGTTCAGAAAACAAGCAATGGTCATAAACAAAAATAAAATACTGCAACAACAAGAGAAGAGAACAGGGAAGTGAACCAGGTTAAGTAGAACATATAACTGGCAATGGAGACAGTGATTCAGGAGTTTACATAGTGATCACCAGACCCAGCGTTTGCAGCAGGGAGTTTCCCTCTGTTATTGCAACTAATTAGCATACAAATTCAACTATGGATTTCTCTAAACGGCAAAATGGATTTCTACAAGGAAGGTAAAGATTTACTCAGCATCAAAGCTTACTTACACACATGTCCTTAGTTTGTGGTATAAAATCCTAATGACAGGTTCTCTTTAAGCAGAAAATCCTTCTCCAAATTGCAACTGTATTCATTCTTCTTTGAAGGTAGTCTATAGAGACTGCAGGATACTGCTTAGCTTAAAGGGGTTTTCTTATGAACAAAGGTTATTTTAAAGTTGATTTTATTCAATAGATCTTGGAATAATAATAATTCCCACAATTGGATGTGATTAAAAAAAACATTCCTGTGCTGAGATAATCTTATATATGTGTCCCTGCTGTGTACTGTGTAATGGCCGTGTCTGACCGTATAGGGACATGGTCTGATCATACCACATCTCCTGGGCCGGGGAGGACACAAAAGAGTATACAGACGTTACAGCATGGGATCACAGCTGATTCTGTTTGTGAGGTAAAACATTTCCCTGTCTGTTAAAGGGAACCTGTCACCAGATTTGGGGCCTATAAGCTGCGGTCACCACCACTGGGATCTTATATACAGAATTCTAACATGCTATATATAAGAGCCCAGGCCGCTGTGGCGAATGTAAAAATCACTTTATAATACTCACCTAACGGTCGCACTGCGGTGGAGTTGGGCCATATGAACGTCTCCGTTGGTTCTTTTGGCCATCTTCATCCTCCTTCTGAAGCCTGTGTGCATGATGCATTCTATGTCATACACACTCGCCGGTCCCGTGCAGGCGCACTACAATACTTTGATCTGTCCTGCTAAGGGCAGATCAAAGTGCGCCTGCGCAGGACCTCAATGCCGGCTAGTGTGTATGACGTAGGACGCGTCATGTACCGCGGCTACAGAAGAAGGAGGACGAAGATGGCCAAAATAAGCAGCGCTGGCACCGGACAACGACGCCACCCATCTGACCCAACTCCACCGCAGCGACTGTATTCCCCTTACATAGTCACTGGTGTGCATACCTTATCTCCCCATAGTGATGTTTTTTTAGGTTTTTGCACCCAGTTCAGACTTAGAATGGTTTTCCAAACGTTATTCCTTATTGTACGATGGGTACAAGACCGCCAGACTACGATGGGTACAAGACCGCCAGACTACGATGGGTACAAGACCGCCAGACTACGATGGGTACAAATTCGCGAGACTATGATGGGAACAAGTCCACCAGACTATGATGGGTACAAGTATGCCAGACTATGGGTACAAGTATGCCAGACTATGATGAGTAAAAGTCCATCAGACTATAATGGCTGCGAGTTCTATCTGTAAAAAAAAACGGACTGAACCTGTATCTGAAAAACTGACATGTGAATGAGGCCTTACGCTGATGACCTCGAATCGCCTTGCAGACAGGACTAACACATTCAGTATCTTACGGCTGTTACTTTGCCGTTGCTTTACTTTGCATCTAACCATATGCTAACAAAGCACTATAGTGTGCAGCGCTCTGTAACGTGACGGCCATTTCTTTGTCTCTGCGGTGCATTATATACTGTATCTTTCACTACAAGGCAGAACACTGCAGGATGTTGCTAATGAATCAACAAGAGACTGGAGGCTGTTTCTTTGAACCGAGCGTCTCATTTCTCTCTCTGTCAGCGTGGTAATTACAGCACACCTTGTCCTTAAAGAAAGAGACGCTTGTGATTCTATAGCAAATCAGACAGAATGAGGGTAGCAAGCCCTTCACTTCAGCCGTGGACATGAATGGTAGCAAATGACCACCGTCCTATAGATGAAAGCATTAATGTACTGAATCTGTGAACTTGTCAATGTATCCTACTTCTGGAACAAGATGAAACAGTTGAGAAACATATGATAAATTAAAGATATTTAGGCCCTGTCCTTAGCAGAAGTCATAAATATGAGTTTGGAGGTGGTAAAGATCCACGACCCTCATGACCAGCTGTTTGCAGGTTCTTCAGCAACCAGAAGTAAACAGTGTACAGAGCTGGAACAGCACAGCTCTGCACACCGTGTAGTGGCCATTCTTGGGTACTGCAGCTTAGCTTGATGTTTTGACATTACAAAGCACAGTGACCCCCTTCCTTCTCCCTCCCAAATCCTGATCATGGCCAGAACTACTGGTCTATAGTGACGAGGCCAGACATGAGGCGCACAATGTTTGAAAGAAGAGCCAGGGGTGCGGCTTGAGAGGGCACCGATGATGTGAGTATTAGGGGGAGGGAGGAGTTTTTCTTGCAGCTGCCCCAAATGGTTACCAAAATGGCAGACGGTCTTTTTTTTTTCTAATCAATTAGTTAATTGAATGTCATTCAAATTTCATGGAATCACGACTTTCAGGATATTGGACCCAAACTCGATCATCTGTGCATCGCTCCGATCTCTAGTCCTCATGGTTAAAGGGAATCTGTCAGCAGGTGTTTGCTATGTAATCTGACGATCGCACGCTGCAAGGGTTAAAAAATAGAATTCTGTGATGCCTGTTTTGTCAGGTTGGATCTGTTGTTCATTTGCTATGTTTGCTTAAGCTGCAGGACTTATCATTGCTCCGACTACAATCTCACGGCAGTCCGGCATGCCCCCTTCTCTGATTGACACATCACTATCAATGTACAATCTCTATAGAGAGCATGGTGTGGGCGGAGGCAGCTCTCTCAGCTCTGCTACATGGCTAAAGTTAAAAACTATGATTGTGTCAGAACGGCTGCACCCAGTAATCTAAGCGATACATCGCTGGATTCAGGATCTCTTTGCTCTCAGATGAGGTAGCAAAAACGTCCTTTTAAAAAGGCTGAACATTTTTTTTTAAAACCTAATTTTGGATATTTTATTATGATGTTTTGACTTAATTGAGGGGAGATTCCCGTTCAGAATCCTCATCTCTTGGACAAAGAATGATTGCTAAATGCATCTCTTACTCTACAGGATAATATTTGTCCTACAAAGAAATCCCTTGATTTGAATAAGCGCCATGTAATACTTCATTTTCCCTGTAGTCACTGCTGGAAAACAGAACATTTACTGTGAGGTATCCTGAACAGGCTGCAATTAATTGCTGAGGTTTGCAGATGGTGGCACTTTTGATCAGTGTAGTATCATGGGACCAAGTAAAGTTTGTCCAAAGTAGAGATCCCTTTTAAAAAGGACCTTTCATTTGCACAAAAAATACCTTGTAGGAATCCTTAAGCTCCCTTGATTCTGACTCTTTTTTACATTTTGTGCTGTCATTCTATTGCAGAAATATTCACATTTGTTTCTTCTGGTGCACACTATGTGAAATCTCAGCTTTGCAGTCCAACTGGGCATTTCTTAAAGGGACTCTGTCAGGTGATTTTTTTTTTAGTACAATACTAATGTTGTGTTTAAATAGGGCTTAAGTAGACCTTTTAGGATCAGTAAGTTTTATAGCTCTACCTTATCCTGTTATCTTGTTGTAAGCTCCATAGAATTCAGTGTGACATAGTAACTAGTCAAGCATATGTAAATACAAACTGTATATGCCCTTCTAACCCTTCCCACCTCTCAGTGCTGGTATCAGAAATAATAAAGCTCAACTTAATTTGCACTGCTGCCCCAACACGTACTCCCTCTCAGGGGTGATAGTGAATGTACAGAGAGGTGGGTGAGGGGAGCAGTGAATATGCAAATAGCAGTCAGGAGGCATAGAATTCTATGGAGCTTACAGCAAGGTAACAAGATAAGGTAGAATAATAAACTTACTGATCCTGAAAGATCTCATTAAGACATATTTAAAGATAACAGTATAGTACTACAAAATCACCTGACAGATTGCCTTTAAGGGGTACTTTGCATGTTGCGACATCACTAGCCGATTGTAGCGATGCTGAGCGCGATAGTGCCCGCCCCCATTGCACATGCGATATCTTGTGATAGCTGCTGTAGCAAACATTATCGCTACAGGAGCTTCACACGCACTTACCTGCCCTGCGACGTCGCTCTGGCCGGCGACCCGTCCCCTTAGGAAGGACACAGTCATCACAGCGACATCACACGGCAGGCGGCCAATAGAAGCGGAGGGGCGGAGATGAGCGGGACGTAAACATCCCGCCCACCTCCTTCCTTCCTCATTGCAAGCGGGACGCAGTTAAGGAGACGTTCCTCGCTCCTGCGGCTTCATACACAGCGATGTGTGCTGCCGCAGGAACGAGGAACAACATCATACCTGTCGCTGCAGCGAAATTATGAAAATGACCGACACTACACAGATCACCGATTTACGACGCTTTTGCGATCGTTTATCGGTGCATCTAGGCTTTACACGTTGCGACGTCGTTACTGGCGCCAGATGTGCGTCACTTTTGATTTGACCCCGACGACATCGCAAAGTTTCCCCAAAGTCTACTCTGGGGGAATGCACATTCATCCCTCTCTCCAAGATACTGCCAATCACAGCTTGGCAGCTAATCTAGCAGCATTCCAGTCTCAACTGCTGCTGAGCTGTGATTGGCAGTGTCTCAGAGAGAGGGGTAAAAGTGCATCCCCCCCAGAGTAGACTTAAAGGCAATTTGTCAAGTGATTCTGTAGGACTATACTGTTATCTTTAAATATGGCATAAGGAGATCTTTCAGGAGCAGTAAGTTTTATTGTTCTACCTTATCCTGTTATCTTGCTGTAAGACTGAAGAAACATCCAGTTGGACTGCAAGCAGACATTTCACATGGTGCGCTCCAGAAGAAAAGAAAACATGAATATCTCTGCAATGGAGTGATGCAGCACAAAACGGAAAAGAGCAGCAGATTCAGGAAAGCTCAGGGATTTTGAAGTTTTAACTAATTTTTATGAGCAAGTGACAGATCCTCTTTAAGGTCATGGGCTATGTTTTGCTCCTATTTCTATATAAAATGGTAGGTAACACATATAGCATGACTTAGTATTAAAAAAAAAAAAACCCTAGGCTTTGGTACATCTGTGAGCTATAGAGAGAATTACAGCACAGAAATAGGAGCCCAATTTGTTGCCCCTATGAGCAAACATATATTAAGTGGTCTGTAGTGGCCCCAGAGGGATCAATAGAAGCATGTCTTTTGGGGTCTTTCATATACTTATTGGACTCATGACCTTCACTACACATTAAGCTAGGACAGATCACAGCAGGGAATACAACGGTAACACAAAACTTCACTTAGCAGAGTATTGTTGCATGTGTTTTGGATTTTTTGCTATTTATTGTCTGGACTTGTATTTGTACAGCTATAAAAGTATAATAAAAGATTGGTGCTTCTTTTAGGACTTGCACTGTGGCTTTTGATTTAGGAAAAACTAAGTTTACCCTCATTGAATTCTATGATTTTATGAATTGGGTCATATTAAAACAGAATAAAAATATTGTCCTTTAGAAAGTCTTAAAATTAGGTAAAAAACGAGATAAAGATAAAAAATAATACATGATGAATAACAATGTCATAATTTATTCAAAAGTTGCCACTCTAGGTACGGGAAAGTACCATTGGAACGGCAAAAGGGAAGAGGACCCCTGCGTCTAGGTGTTGAAGCTAGGCTGGCAGGCAGTAGTGTCCGTGCTTTCAGGGGTTACCAGGCTGCAGCGCGGCCAGCGGTTAACCCCATGTGTTGTGAATACATTTTCCAGTTTGGGGCTCCCTCTTGTGGTCAGTGCTGGCGGTGCAGTTGAGTTGTGGAGTGAAATCCACACACCTGTAGAGGACTGGCAATCAGGGTCAGATTGGGACTATATAACTGAGTAGTTTTCTCTTGTTTCTTTCCGGTGCTCAATGGTCTTCTGTGTGTTAAGGACAGTCTGTATCCAGCCCTGCTCACAACCAGAACTCCTCTCAGATAAGTGGTCTTGTACCTCTGATGTTTGTTTCCCACTTTCTTGTTATTTTTTTCTGCTTTAATACTAATGCTTGATTCCTATTTTGTCTGTGTGGAGTTCTTGGTGGAATAGGATCATTCCCTGCTGGGAGTGTCTGTATACTTAGCTCCATGATTTTGCAAGGTATTGTGTTTGTCATGCTTGGTATTAATTCAGTCCCTTATCTGTATTGGTGTTTTTGGATCCTAGTAACATGATTCAGTGAAGGAGAGTGCTGATTCAGTGGGGGAGAGGTTGTGTGACCTCAGGATTTTTCCATATCAGACGTGCTGGTATTTATTTGGGTTTTTGTTTACGGCTGCAGACAGTGCTCCTTCCTATCCTTTTCTATAAAGATAGTTTGGGCCTCACCTTTGCTGAATCTGTCTTTTCTGGCTTTGTATTGTGTTTTCCTATATCACCGTATCCTTTACATGTTGTTGGCTATCTATCTATCTTTGGAGACTGCTCCGAGGCAGATTAGTTTTCTCATATTTCTATCTGTGAAAATATTTAGTTCTCCGGCTGTGCTGAGACGACTAGGTCATTGTAGGCTCGTCCCACGGCTACTTCTAGGTGTGTGTCAGGATTGGGTCTGCAATCCGTTAAGGTTCCAGCCACTCTTACTATTTGGGATTCTGCATTTTTTGATCCTCCTCATTCCCTGAATCATAACATCCATGCCTTCTAGTCTGAGCTCCAATGAAAGGGGGGTTCTCATGTCTTCCAATGACCGTTCCATCATTCGTCTGAGACAGGAAGAAACACACACGGGGATTTCTTTTAAATTAACTCTCTTTACTAACAACAGTCTCAGTAAACAGGGCACCGGAATTGGTCCCACAGGGGTTCTCCTTAAACTTCACTTCACAGTTACACAGTATAATTTGGCGGCTGGCCGCTTCCCTGGAACATGTGTACCTTTGGGCACTCATAGGCCCCTCATCCCCCTAGCAGGCATCACACTAGTACGGGCCAAGTTATTGTACCTCCTAAGCCCTTCCATCCCACCCACAGGGATTTCCATGTTGAGTGTTTTTCTCTTCGGTTATGCTCCTGCCATGACTAGAAGTACCCTTCTACAGAGGGCGCAACCAACCTTCAGTTGTCAGGGGGGTTCTTAGGATATCTGCAGCAGGGGAACTGTCGCCTTCCCGACTGGCCGGACTGTACCCAAAACAGGGACGAGGTTCAGACAATCCTTCAGTGTAAGGATCCCTCGTTCCACCGATCCAGGACTGACCCATAGGGTCCACTAATTCACTGAGGTCAGGCTTCCACTCCACACCTCCCACAGATGTGTTCACATACTCCTCTCGGGGACTATCCTCCCAATTTTCTCCTGCAGCTTCCTTTTGTTACCCGTGTTCCACCCAACTATCCCCTCCTTAACTCACAGGACCAGGGAAGTGGCTGAGCACACCATGGCCACCTTGTGGCCAAACAATACAATGACACAACACCAACAGTGGAATTACAGGTCACAGCCAGTCTGCAGGTCTGGGGTGGGCAGAGCCCTGCACCCCCCTTACATAGAGAAGGAGGAGATGGTGACCCCTGAACAAACCTACTGTTGGTCACTGGGGTTCCTCACCACCCTAGATAGGTTCTACAACTATGCGCCAAGCCGGATACCTGTCCCTAGGTATCCCTAGTGCTAGACCCTAAATAGGTAACGGGTGGGATGAGCTCTTCGTCAATCCCACTAAACACTAACTTCCAGTTGCCATATACCTAACTTTAAGACCTTCTGAGGAACAGATGTTTTTTTTCCTATGATACTCTGACACTTAAAACCATACAATTCACAGATTGTGTCCTTAGTTTTTCCTCATGACGACTGAATTTATTTTTTAAGCTACATTCACCTTCTGGATAATTGGTTGGCTCAATTCAAAACCATTTCAAGGTCTGTGGTTCATGTGTATGAGACCTTCGTATTCGGGTGTCTTTCCCCTCTCCATCTTGAAAGTACCCACTTTGAATTTCCATTTGCTGTGGTATTTGTGTCATTGCGTCCTTGACTTTGATATTATAAACTAGTCATAAATTCAAACATTATTTCTCAATTTGTCACATACTAAAGAATGTGGATCCTGGTTTTTATTTTTTATTTTTTTTTATTTTTTCAAGTTTTACTTTCTACAAAAATGTTATAGTGTGCTATTTTGTAGATATCACAAGACCTAATCTTTTATGGCCATGATGTTCAGAATCTTCTAGGATCTTTAAATGAAAAGTTGTCTTAGCCAAAACTCTTTTCTTACAGTGATAGTTCAAGAGTTGTAATATAAGACCTACTCCTTTTTTCGGAACCTTGCCGCTCCTCTGCAGCATGAGAACTATGTAACTGTCACGGGTGACAGACAGTGCTGTGGTGCCCAGCAATAGAAGGTCACAACGTTTGGCTGCGTAAAATGCTCTCTGACTTTCTGTTATTTCTGCTGTTAGTATTCAGTGTACTAGGTATCTCCTTTGCTGGGTTTTCATCCTTTTCCCTTTAGGACCCTGCAGAGCTCCTCTTCCCTTCAGCTGCTAATCATCTGTATTTCCCCTTGGGTTTAAATGCTCTCATTTTCCCTGTACTTGTGCTGGTGATATTCAGTTCCTCCACAAGCTCTGGATGCAAGCAGGCGGCTTGCACTCATCTGTAGAATCATTGCTGCTCTTTGCTAAACTTCTTCCTGAGGCAGATGGAGATAAGTTGTTAAAGGGAACCTGTCAGCAGAATTTTCGCAATTAAACTAAAAGATTCCCATTCTGCAACTTCTGGGCTGCATTCTAGAAAGGTTCCTCTTTCTACTGGGCCCCCTTTGAGACCTAAATAAACACTTTATTTACTTTAGGTCTCTTTATTTGGGGTCACTTGCGTACTCAGTCCAATAACGCTGACACCGACAACTGTAGTAAACCAAAATTCTGGACACCGCTGCCGCTGAGGGGGAGCACGCCTGGGTCCCGTTTCTGTTGGTGTTGCCTGTTAGTCTGTGACCTTTTCCCATGGCACCTTGTCTTTCAGTTGGTCCCTTTAGTCTGAAACTAATTGGGTCCTGCTCCCCAGTGTGGCTAACTGGGTGAGCTTGCTCTCAGGGTTCAAGCTTGGGATTTTCTGGACCGTGTAGTGTAAAGTCCTATCGCCCTTGTTGCGCTAGTACCCCTATTTTGGAGCAGGTGGAGAACGGATCTTGAAGGATCCATCCTCGTCGGGTAAATTTTCAGGACACCTGAAGCTACTCCCTGACCTAGGGTCCACATACCCCTTCGTGCCTTAGCCCCTGCCCGGTGTTGGCATAAGGCCGCCAGCTGTCCTCCTCGACAGGCCGTGCCCCTGTCACAATCCCCTGCGACCGGGGTCCAGCTCCTACCAGGCCCAGACCAACGTCTGCCACCTAGTAGTTCCAAGGAGCCCAGCTTCTGACCTTCTCTCTCTCTGAGACTACTTCTCACTGACTGTCTCCTGACACTCCTGACCCCCCCCTTAACCAACCCCCCAAGTGGGCGACCCTATTCCACTCAGGCCGTCCACTGGTGTGTCTGGTGGGTGTGGTGCAGAGTGTTCCTAGGATTTTCATTAGCTGTTCTTGGCAACACCAAAGGTCAGGGACCCGTGACCAAGGAGGATGTGGATATTGCACAGATTGCACAATACCCTGTGACGACCTGACAGGCCAGGGCGTCACATCTGCGTGATATAACCAAGAGCGGGTTGATAACTTCTGCTGTAAGGGTTGGAATGTCTAAACGTATATAGCTTCTTTAATTTCTGGGACTGTACAAGGGCAATGTGTCATAAAAGAAGCAAACTTCACCCCCCGATGCTTCCCCAAGATATAATACCGTCAGATTTTTGAATTCCAGGAAAACTAAGTATAAGGCTGGAGTCTTTCATCCATCCGGGGCATGAGGTTAGATCATTCCTTTCTCCATTTTATTTTTTTTGCTCTGGATTAATAAAAGACGTGAATAATGAAGCTGTCCTCTCCATATCATGCAGATATATGATGTAGATGTATGAGAGCATCTGTCCTGCGATCTGCCCTCGATGACCCGTCTCATCCACAGAGGAAGTCACAAGACTCAGCAGTGACAATTAGAGGATAATGGCAGATGCTCCGCTCCGCTGCCTTGTTTGCACTTTGTAGACTGTTATTTTCCTGGCGAGTTACAAACGCCATTAATACTGCCAGAATTATTGATCAATTAGTAATCATGCCATTCATCTCTCTTACTCACTGCAAGGAGATGTGAAGAACCCAGAAATTGATTGAGGAAAGACGACCATACCAACTCCTAACATCAAGGGAATGAGAAGGACACGAGGATAAATGAACATTTACACAAGGAGATGAATGTCTTACCATAATTATAAGTGTCTTTTATCTCCACCCTCACAGCACATAGATAAATATAGACCGAGAAGCTACATTCGCCTTCCTTCTCCTCCACCCCCGATCCTTCATGTATTACGTTACATATTTTACACTACTCCTAGAGGTCTGGGATGGATTAGTGGTTAGTATCCCTGATGGTCTAGTGATTAATATGATGAAGGGTCCAAAATTATTTTTTTTATAGAAGTCCATTTTGTTCCCGATACAGAACTCCAATGCTCCAGCTCAGGGGCAACACTGACAGCTTGTGGCCCCTGTGCAAGAAATTGTGCCTGGAACTCCCCCCCCCCCTCTTCTATGGCGACCTTCTTCTTGTCCCCTCCTCAGGCTATTAGTGACCCCTCAACTCTCCGTACGGGCCCCCGCTGCGCCGCTGCTTCTCTTGTATAGGCCCCTGCCGCGCCGCTGCTTCCCTTGTACTGGCCCCTGCCGCGCCGCTGCTTCTGTGGCGCCCTGGACAAGCCAGGGGCCACAGGTAATTACACCACCACACCCTACACCCCGGTTAGGCACATCTAAGCCAGACAAAAAACCCTTGTTGCCTTCCTCCAGGGGCTGATGTTCACACCAGGGGGTGGGCCAGGCGGTTGGTCCCGCCCACCGAGGAGTTCACAGTCCTGGAGGCAGGAAAAGGAAGTTCAGTTAAGCTAAGGAAGTGAAAGAGGAAGGAGGAAAGTGTGGTAGTAGAGCAACTGACTGACAGCGTCCGGGTGTGTGGCCCGGACAGATAGCAAGGTTGGCAGACGGTGGTGACCGTCTGCAGGAGTGGCCTATCGGAGTTACCGTAAGGAACGTGGACAGGTGGTGGCCCGACGGTACCGGACCGGTACACAAGGAGAAGCCAGCACCATTGGCAGGGGCTTTTCGGACCCCGGCAAGGCTAGGAGTCGCCGTGAATTTGCCGAATCCGTTAGTGAAGGGGACCTCCTGGGTTTCCAAACAGTCAAGTCCCGACAGAAGGCAACAGTCCAACCCAGTGAGAGAGACACCGCCACCGCCAAGGCAACCGTTTCTCAGGGCCAGCGCCTGCGGGCAAAAGGGGCTCCTCCGGCCCATATCCAAGCCGGGGAGCGGGTTACCGGTGGGAACCCATTGGAACCGTCAGAAGTACATAGGTGCAGGGAAAGGCAGTTGTAACGGGGTGCCAGGGGTGTCTCGGGGGTTGTAGTCGTGGCCCCTTTTTCTAGCAGACTTACCCCTGGCTCCGCCGTCACTTTTGGGACAGGAGATGCCTTGGTGGGGCAGTGTGGTGGTGCAGATGTCGTCCGACGTACAAACACTTTCCAGGCATGATTCGGTGCAAACAAAAGTCATTCTTTATTACACAGTTCTTCACACAACCGGCAGTTACAGATGACTTCACACTTCCTTTAGCTGGGGGAAAACCTGTCCCAACGTCTCCTCCAGTGGGGATGTGCCCGGCTAATCTACTTCATCTGGCTCCCACTACGGCTACCCACAGACCGGACCCACACCGGTACTGCTTCGCACTTGAGGTTCCGTCTTCTCCTCTTCTCTCCAGCTTTCCTATTCACCCAGCTCCCACACTCTGCCCCTTCTCTGCTTCTTCTCTCCCGTCCCGGACACAACTGCCTTCTGGATCTAACTTTTTCCTCAACAACACTTCTCCTCCCTCCCCTTTCTGCTGCCGGCTCCTCCTTTCCTCTGCCCTGTTTCTGTGGTGACAGCCGTCCCACCCGGCCACTAGGGGATCCCCTAAAACAGTAAAAGCATTTAACAATAAAACATTTTTATTAAATCACATTAACATTCCGGGGAAACTGTACCTCTTTGTAAGGGGTCTGCCCACCCCTTACATACCTCCCCTCTTTAAGCCTAAGCCTCCCGGCAAGGCACAAACCTAAAAACACATTTATATGGAAAAGTCATTGCAATTAAAACTATGAACATGTTCACCTTAGGGCACACGCAAGGGGCGCACCAGTCCGGCGTCCGGAGTCCCTCCTGGGAGCTCCCGGTCTTAGTAGGGTACGTGCCCGGAGGCTTTCAGCAAGCACTCCCGGTCTTTGTAGATTTTCTGCCCCGAGGCTTTTGCAGCACTCCCGGTCTTGGACGGCAGGAACACAAAACAACACGTTCTTCTTCAATAACGCGGAGGGAGCCCCTGGCTCAGTCCAGCATCAGGCTCCTTCCGGGCTTAGTAGCTTGAACTGATTGCAAACAACAGCAGAACTTCTTCGAACAACGCCGGCATTTAAACATAAACAGGTCTAATTCTTCCGGTCTTGACAGTTCACTCTTGGTGATAGGCACGTTGCCATTCGGCCCGTTGAGCCTTCACGTAGTCCGACAAAGACTGTCCAGGCAACCGGCGCAGCCTCCGGAAGGGCTCATAATTGACGGTTGGCTCCGGTGTCTCAGTCTCCGGTCTTGTCTCCTCAACCCCCGACGGGGGTGACGGGGTTGCTGCACGGGACGGCTGGGGGCTGCCCATGACGATTACCGGGTGAGTAACCAGGCTCTGTTGTATAGCCAGCACCGCCGGGGTCCCCTTCTCTGGGTCAACGCTCAGTCCGGTCATGATTTCGGGTGCCACCGCCAGTGGGCTTTTCGGGTGGGAGATCTCAGCTAGTACCGGTCTTTGCTGTGCACGTCGCCGGTATTGGCATTCCTCCCACTCAATTTCTTGCTGCCATTGGGCAGCCTCTTGGGTAGTGGGCATCCGGGTCACTCCGACCGCAAAGAGGCCTCGGCATCCCACCTCTCTCATGAACCACACCTTCTCACCCGGATATAAAGTGTGGAGGCGTTGTGGTAGGCCCTCGGTGTTAAGGTTCACCCGATTGTAAAAGTAGTGATCGCCGGTCTCTTCATCCTCGATGAAACCGTAGCCTTCTTTCTGGTTAAACTTCACCACAGTCCCGACGGTACACTGGCGTTCGAATTCCTCACTCCGGGGACCGGCCATCATTTCACGGGCTACGGTCTCGGCCAGTAGTCTCTCCTGTACCGGGTCGGGTTCTGGTGATGGGGACTTCCGCCGAGTCTGGGACGATGGCTGTACTGGATCCCAAAAGAAACCCCACTCGCCCTTTTCTAGCTCACGGCCGTATGGTTCTTCCGGGGCCGGAACGGTTACGTGGGTTGAAGATCCCACCACGACTGGCGGGGGTATCTCCGGGCACGGGTATGGGGTTCCCAGGAGCCTGTTTCCCGTCGGCAGCTGTGCGGTGTAAGTCGCTCGGACCTCGGTCGTGGTCTCTCCGGTCGCGGCGTCCCAGGTCGTAACCCAGGTGACCTTCGTGGGCCGCTCCGGTCCTCCGGGTACAGCCAGTAGGTTGAGAGGAAGTCCTTCCGCAGCTGCAGCCGCAGTCTGCTTAGGGCGTCCTCTGCCCAGGTTAGTTGCTGCTAGCGCGGCCACCACATCTTGCTGCTTTCCTGCGGTCTCCATCTTGCTTGCAGTCAGCGTTTCTGGTAATGGCGGCGGGGTCAGTGAAGATGCTGGAGGAAGTGGAAGCGGGCCTACTTTTCCCGCTCTTGGGTATACTCCACCCCAAGTCTCCCACATCAGATCGACCCCTCCACGGCGGTTCTTCTTTTTTCCTGGAACACCGCCCACTTCACATGGTTTTTCTCAGCATCCTGGGGCCAGCACCTCCCCTCTTTGGGCGGAGTACTCCGTACTTCTTTTTCTTCACCGGCCAGCCCCAGGCTCTTCTTTTGGCGCCAATTTTTCTCGCGCCCACTGTGTCCATGAAGACGACGGCCATCTTGCCGCCATCTTGTGCCCGGTCCAACGCCTCAGGCACTACTTCTTCCCACCAAGGGGTCGGGACTCTTCTCCAATAATCCGGATCCTGTGTCCTAGGCACCACTTGATCTCCGTCTTCTTGGGTCGGGACCCCTTGCATACAATCCGGATCCTGCTGACTACGCCACATGTAACGGGGTGCCAGGGGTGTCTCGGGGGTTGTAGTCGTGGCCCCTTTTTCTAGCAGACTTACCCCTGGCTCCGCCGTCACTTTTGGGACAGGAGATGCCTTGGTGGGGCAGAGTGTGGTGGTGCAGATGTCGTCCGACGTACAAACACTTTCCAGGCATGATTCGGTGCAAACAAAAGTCATTCTTTATTACACAGTTCTTCACACAACCGGCAGTTACAGATGACTTCACACTTCCTTTAGCTGGGGGAAAACCTGTCCCAACGTCTCCTCCAGTGGGGATGTGCCCGGCTAATCTACTTCACCTGGCTCCCACTACGGCTACCCACAGACCGGACCCACACCGGTACTGCTTCGCACTTGAGGTTCCGTCTTCTCCTCTTCTCTCCAGCTTTCCTATTCACCCAGCTCCCACACTCTGCCCCTTCTCTGCTTCTTCTCTCCCGTCCCGGACACAACTGCCTTCTGGATCTAACTTTTTCCTCAACAACACTTCTCCTCCCTCCCCTTTCTGCTGCTGGCTCCTCCTTTCCTCTGCCCTGTTTCTGTGGTGACAGCCGTCCCACCCGGCCACTAGGGGATCCCCTAAAACAGTAAAAGCATTTAACAATAAAACATTTTTATTAAATCACATTAACATTCCGGGGAAACTGTACCTCTTTGTAAGGGGTCTGCCCACCCCTTACACAGTCACCGTCAACCTGCCGGGGAAAAGCAACAGCAGCCGTCCGTGGGACCCGTCTTTTCAGCCGTGTGTTTTACCGAGAACTGTGTCATCGTCTCAGGCTGAGTGAGTACCACCGTGCCGTGCAGCACAGCGCTGCCCCTACGACCCTGCACCTCACCAGGCCCCGCAACCCGCCTGCCATCATCCATCCCTACCCCATCACCGGGCCCCGGGACAACCAACCCCCTACCCACGGAGGGTAGAACTAACAACTCAGCTGCTCCCTGTCACCGCTCCCGGGATCCCCGTCCAGAGCAGCGGTGGTGTCACCTAAATCACCACAACCGTGCGTGGCGTCACGGACAATAAATCCCCACAATCAACCCCCTCTTCACTCACGGGCGAGGAACGCCGCTCAAGTCCCCGGGATCCGGCCCACCGCTCGAGCCACCACCGAGCAGTAGCAGCAGCCGGAGCCGAGCAGTGGGAGAGCGCAGCATCCCCTCCTCCGCCCGCGACACTTCTCTTGTACAGGCCCCCGCTGCGCCGCTGCTTCTCTTGTACAGGCCCCTGCCGCTCCGCTGCTTCCCTTGTACTTGCCCCTGCCGCGCCACTGCTTCTCTTGTACAGGCCCCCGCTGCGCCGCTGCTTCTCTTGTACAGGCCCCTACCGCTCCGCTGTTTCTCTTGTACTGGCCCCTGCCGCGCCGCTGCTTCTCTTGTACAGGCTCCCGCTGCGCCGCTGCTTTTCTTGTACAGGCCCACGCTGCGCCACTGCTTCTCTTGTATAGGTGCACGCTGCGCCGCTGCTTCTCTTGTATGGGCCACCGCTGCTTCTCTTGTATGGGTCCCCGCTGCACCGCTGCTTCTCGTGTACAGGCCCCGCAGCGCCACTGCTTTTCTTGTATGGGTCCCCGCTGCACCGCTGCTTCTCTTGTACAGGCCCCTGCTGTGACACCCTGGACCCCAGGGGTCACAGAATAACATCACATACACACACACCCCCTCCCCTGGTCAGGAACACCCGTCAAACAAAACCCTTGTTGCCTCCCTCCAGGGTCTGATGTCCACACCAGGTGGGGCGGAGCCAGGCGGTTGGCCCCACCCACCGAGGAGTTCACGGGCCTGGAGGGGGGAAAAGTAGTTTAGTTTAGTTTTGGAAAGTTGGAGTGGAGAGGTAGAGAGTGAGAGGAAGGACTGTGTGTGTCTGGGTCGGAGCCCAGGCACTATCAGCAAGGTCGGCACCAAGGCAGGGTACTCAGACCCCGACTAGGCTCAGAAGCCGCCGTAACGGTCAAATTCTCTGATTGCGGTCTGTACCTCAGGGGTTCATTCCCAACCAAGTCCCGTCAGAGGGCAACAGCCCAAACCGTCCAGATAAGAGCCACCGCCAACGGCCAGAGATCCAAGGGCCAGCGCTTGCGGGCAAAATGGGCTCTCCCGACACATACAAGCCGGGGATCGGACCACCCGTGGGACTCCATAGGGGTCAAACATTTACATATAGGTGCAGGGAACGACAGCCACCATCAACCCGTCCGGGGAAAGTGAAGACACCGCAGCCGACTGCGGGCCCCGTCCATCCAGCCGTTTGGTTTACCAGAGACTCTGTTCTTGTCTATCTGAGTGAGTACACCAGTGCCATCGGCACAGCGCTGCACCGTAACGCTGCCCCCGCGTCCACACTGCCTCCCCGCATCGGCACCTGCACCTATCCCCTACTCACTACTTCCCAATCGGGGCCCCGGGACCAACAGCCCCTACCCACGGAGGGGCCAACACCTCAGCTGCTCTCCGCCATCGCTCCCGGGAACCCCCGTCACCAGCAGCGGTGGTGCCCATCATCACCACAACCCCGTGGGTGGCATCACAACAGACATCCCATCACCACAAACCAACTTCCCTCCCTTTTCACTCGTGGGCGAGGAGGCGCTGCTCGAGCCCCCGGGTCCGGCCCCGTGCTCGAGCCACCGAGGAGCAGAAGCACCGGACCCGAGCGCCAGCGAACCCCCCAGGCGAGCGGCGTTCCCAAAACCCCTCCGCCCGCGACACAGGCCCCTACTGCGCCACTACTTCTCTTGTAGAGGCCCCCACTGCACCGCTGCTTCTCTTGTACAGGCCCCCGCTGCACCGCTGCTTCTCTTGTACAGGCCCCCGCTGCATCGCTGCTTCTTTTATATCTGCCCTAGGATTCTGTATCAAGACAGCGCCGGTCCTGTGGAAGCAGCCGCCTGCTTCTCCTCAGCGATCGTGTTGAACGCCCTAGCCCACAGAGCTGCTCCGTGGCACGTTTGCTCTGCTCTTGTCTGAAGATGAACTCTCTTCGGGTTGTGTCGTGTGTTCTGAGCTGTTGCCCCCAGTCGCTGCCACTGGCTGGGTCACTGCTCTCACTAGGTCAACCTGCTCTTCCCACTGTGTGCTCCTGACTCCCTCTGGTGGTTGCTTCTCCCTGACCATGAGTCCCCAGTCCAGTGGCTCTGGGGAGCCCCTAGTGCGGTGGTGTCCTGTAAACCAACCGCTGTAGTGACCCCCTACTGTGATCCGACCCTGGCCCATTCCCCATTGGGGAGGGCAACCCAGTGTTACTGTATGTTTGTGCATGTGTAAACCGGTCTCGACCTTCCTCGGACCCAGGATGAGTACTTCACCCTAATGGGGGTGCAGTACCCTGTGGTGCCTGAAGCCGCAGGGGAGCTAACACTTCTGTATTTTAGACTAGATTTTGTTAATACTTGAAAGAATAGACCATGACTTTTTTTATGTGCTCATAGGTAAAACCATGGAATTCGAAGAAGGTGTACTTAGTTTTTTTCAAGACTATAGATGATTAAGTAGTGCAATAGACAGTGTGTCCACCCATATCCTGTCCACCGCCTTTAACTTGAGAACGGCGGCAGCTATAGGCATAGAAGTGGTGTCTAGGTATAGTAAAGTAGCCATGCGCTACGCAATGAAACCACCTATAGCGACACCTGGTGGAAAACAACGGAGTTAACATTTTTATCTCGAAAATGGAACGAGATAGAGAAAAAAAGTGAAATACAAAGTTGTAGGGCATCATCAATTCAATACGAATCGACACCTTGCACAGAGAAATGCTTCGATTAGAACGTGTAAGGCTATGTGCGCACTTATCGGATTTTGCCGCGGATTTTCTGCGGATTTGCTGCATGTTTCGCTGGGAAAAAAAATGCTGTGCGCACTAGGCGGATTTTGACAGCTGCATGTTTTGCTGCGGGATTCCCGCAGCAAAAACAATTGCATGTCAATTCTTTTCCGCACATCGCTGCGAGATTTCACTCCATTGACTCCAATGTAATCGTAAAATCCCGCAGGGAATAACGCAGGCAGCAAATTCTGTGCGGTTCACTGCGTTTTCCTGCGTTATTCCCTGTGGTATTTCGCAGTTTACCTCCGGTAATGTACATCGCTTGCCTGTGGTTTTGCAGGGAAGTGATGTCATTACAGGAAGAGGAAGCCGTGCAGAGAGTAAACACACACAGATCACAGACACACACACAGACATCACAGACATAGAACACACACACAGACACATAGAACACACATAGAAAGCAAACGGAAATATAGCAAACAAAACACGTGGGCTCCGCTGTATATTTACCGTCCAGCCGAGGTAAGCACACAGCGGCGGCCCGGTATTCTCAGGCTGGGGAGGGAGAAGGGCAGGGTTAATGTCCCCCGCCTCACTCCCCCTCCCGCAGCCGAGAATATCAGCCGCAGCTGCCCCGGCACTGTCGCATGCATTATGCGGCACTACCGGAGTGTCCCCGGCTCTTCCTGCTGCCGTAATGCAGTGGCAGTCAGGGTAATGCAAGGAGTTAATGGTGGCGGATCGCCGCCACTAACTCCAGGCTTGATCATGGCAGCGTCTATGTGACAGCTGACATAATCAACCCGTAAGTAAAGTGAAAAAACACACACCGAAAAATCCTTTATTTTAAATAAAACACAAACAAGCCTCGTTCACCCTTTTATTAACCCCTCCCGAAACAAAGCTCCGACGTAATCCACAGCTCCGGCGTCCTGCGAGGCTTTTATCCAGCCGCGACTGACACAGACACTGCTGAATGCAGCCTCGCAGCGAGACAGCAGAGGTAACTCCAGGTCATTTCCCACGGCCGGTAATGTGAACTCACTGCCGACCGTGAGAAATGCAGAGTGTGCTCACAGGGACTCTATCTATCCCTCTATCTATCCTTCTATCTATCCCTCTGTCTGTCTATCTATTCTTCTATCTATTCTTCTGTCTATTTCTCTATCTCAGAATGAAATGACTTTTTTTTTTTCTTCAATGTGCTTTATTGCATTGAATGCAATAAAGCACATACCAACCCGCACGCGGCAAAACCGCGGCAATACCGCGGAAAAACCTCAGCAAACCGCAGCAAACCACATGCGGTTTTCGGGTGCGGTTTGCCGCGGTTTTTTATCGCGGGTGCGGTAATCTTTGAATACCTGGGGAATTTTCTTGAGAAAATTCCATTTTCCAGTGCGCACATAGCCTTAAACTCACAAGACTGCGGACGTGAAGCGATACCTCATGGAGACCTTCCTACAAGTCATTGGGTATGGTGGCTGTGTGCAGTGGCCTCCACGCTCACCGGACCAGACCCCATTGGACTTCTTTCTGTGTGGTCACATCAAACAGCAGGTGTATGCGACCCCTCCACCAACATTGTAGGACCTACGACGACGTATCACAGATGCTTGTGCAAACGTGTCACCTACCATATTGCACAACGTGCAGCAAGATACAGTATGCTGTGCAGAGTCCAGATGTGCATTGCAGCTGACGGGGGACACTTTGAGCATCAAAGTTAAATGAGCGCCATATGCGTGACCAGCATTCAATGTTTTGGTTGGGGCCATGGGTTTCATATCATAGCATTTCTGTATGCAAGGTGTCGATTTGTATTGATTTGATGATGCCCTACAATTTGTTAATTCACTTTTTTCCTCTATCTCGTTCCATTTTCGAGATAAAAATGCTAACTCCGTTGTTTTCCACCAAGTGGCGCTATAGGTGGTTTCATTGCGTAGCGCATGGCTACTTTACTATACCTAGACACCACTTCTATGCCTATAGCTGCCGCTGTTCTCAGGTTAATGGCGGTGGACAGGATGTGGGTGGACATTAAATGGTTGGATAAAAATTAGATGGATATAAAATAGATATTTAATGAATGGATATATTGATAGTTTATAATAGATTGATGAATATTAAGTGGAAAGATATTTATCAGATGTGAGATGAATAGATATACAATTAGACGGATAGATATTATATGGATATTGAAGAGATGTCCCGCACTTGTTGACCTTCACAGATGTCGCATTGTCTTTCCGTGCCGTTGGTCTTATTGTAATAACGGGTGATTTCGCATTTCCTACACGTGTAGCTCCAGCCTGACCTGCAATCTTAGAAATTCAGACAGCCAGATTTACATTCTGAAATACAAGAAATGTAACATTTGCATGCCTCCAGATACGTTCCGACCTGACAACTAGCCATTAGGTGCACAAATTAAGTTTCCTTGTAACCAGGCTTTTTTGATGTTTCATTTTTGCCGTGCAGCTAAAGCAGCTGAGGTGACCCCAACTGATGTCAGTAAAGACCACTTAGATTACACCGCTGCTGCGTGAGAGACTAATGAGCTCTAGACCGGTGCTGTGTATCCGACAGGAGACTACAATCATCGCTGTAGTTTAT
Source organism: Anomaloglossus baeobatrachus (assembly GCF_048569485.1). Lineage (NCBI taxonomy): Eukaryota > Metazoa > Chordata > Amphibia > Anura > Aromobatidae > Anomaloglossus > Anomaloglossus baeobatrachus. The sequence continues at coordinate 46,502,933 of NC_134361.1, forward strand.
GTGCCCAAATCCATCCTCCATCGACTGTAAGGGGCAGCGTTTTGATAGATTTACAGTGCATTACTTCCAGCTACAATTTGGGACAGCAAGTGGGAACCATTTCTAATAAAATCTATATTCCACAATACTCAGTTTCTGGAAGTGTGCCGCCCCTGCGGCAGTCGGACTGCTCGGATCCGGGGGTTTTGCTGTGGCTCGAGGGTCCCCGGACCCGGGGCTCAGCGGCCACTCAAATAAAAGGGGGTAATATTTACAAGGGGACAGTTAATGACGCCACTTCTTGTGTGCGGTAAGGGAGTACCTGGGGTGGATGGAGCGGAAAGCGAGATGGTGATCCCTCCACGGGTAGGGAAGGCTCCGTAGGGATGGTGAATGGGATGGTGGAGTTGATTTGGGCAGGTCAGGACCCGCTGAGGCAAGTGTACTCAGTTGTTAGTGCGGCAAATAAGCAGACTCTGACACAGAAGTAAACCAAGTCTCTGGGTGCCGCTGCCACTCTGGGGAGCCCGTCCGGATGTCCGTTCCCGCTGATATTGCTTAGTGGTCCGGAGCTTGCCTCCATGCACAATTGTGTAGATGTTCCTGAGTGACCCTTCGGCCTGAAGCTGTCAGGGTCCCGCTCCCTATAATGGTATAGTGGAGCTGTGCTCTCGATGGCTGACACTTGGGATTTCAGTGAGCCGCATAACCTGGAAAGCCCTATCCCCCTCATTGTGTTGGTGCCTTCGATCTCTGAGCTCTAGGGGAAAGTTCATAAAGAGACTATCCTCCACAGGTGAATTATCAGGTTGCGTGAAGCTACTCCCTGATCTAGGGTCCTGTACCCTGCCGTGCTCGGTACCGGTCCGGTTACTGGACTTCTTGTGCCGACCGTTCTCCAAAACTAAGTCTACTACACCTCCTCCAATACCCTCCTCTCTCCTCGACCACGGTCCGCAACCCAACCAAAGTCACACAGGGGGCTACAACTCCCTCAGCTCCTCACTCTTTGGGGGCTACTATAGAACTCCAGGGAGCTGCTACTCCTAGCTCCTCACTCTTTGGGAGCTACTGCTGAACTTACTTCCTCCCTCCCATCAGTCTGCCTGACCCCTACCGTGTTTCCCCGATAGTAAGACACCCCCGATAGTAAGACGTAGTGGGGGTTTTGGGGGGTCGGCTAATGTAAGACGTACCCCGAAAGTAAGACGCAGTAAACTGTACGTTGGAAAAATGTATTTATTTATTTATTTCTTCTTTACAGTACAGTTAAAGCGGCCGAGCGCTCAGCTGAGCACCCTGACATGCCGGCAGCTGAGCGCTCAGCTGAGCGCCCTGACATGCCGGCAGCTGAGCGCTCAGCTGAGCGCCCTGACATGCCGGCAGCTGAGCGCTCAGCTGAGCGCCCTGACATGCCGGCAGCTGAGCGCTCAGCTGAGTGCCCTGACATGCCGGCGGCCGAGCGCTCAGCTGAGTGCCCTGACATGCCGGCGGCCGAGCGCTCAGCTGAGCGCCCTGACATGCCGGCGGCCGAGCGCTCAGCTGAGCGCCCTGACATGCCGGCGGCCGAGCGCTCAGCTGAGCGCCCTGACATGCCGGCGGCCGAGCGCTCAGCTGAGCGCCCTGACATGCCGCCTGCCCGCCATACGGCCCCCAGCAGCCCGCCTGCCCCTGAGCCGTGTCCTCCCGTACACCCCTGCGCACAGACTGTAGAGTTAGACGGATGGTCGTCAGGAGCGCGGACACGTGACCGGTGACGGCCCGCTGATCACCCGTGGTTCTACACTATATGCCCGACCTCCGCTCACCCGGGAAGGAGCACAGAGTCGTTGCGCTCTGACACACGGTCGCATTTCTCACGCGCGGGACGAGGCTGAGGCTCAGGATCTGTTGCAGTAGCCCGGTCTCGCCACCCGGCCCTCCTCCGCCGCCACTGTCCATACTTCCGCCATCCACCGGGTCACAGGCCGCAGCGCCTTCCCGGGATTTCCTAACTCAACTTGCTGGGCCCTCTCATCCCTTCACGCCTGTACTGGAAGCACAGACAACCTGGAAGCTCTTAGCCAATCAGCGACAGGACAGGGTGTTTGTATAAAAATACACCAGCTATTCAATGGGCTGAGCGCCCTGACATTCCGGCGGCCGTGGGGCGCTCAGCTGAACGCTCGGCCACCGAGAAATGTTGCGTACGGTACATTGCATCGAGACTTGCTGCGATTGCTGTGGGATTTTTTCCAATATAAGACTTACCCCGAAAGTAAGACACTTTTGGGGGTAAAAAGAATGTAAGACACCGTCTTACTTTCGGGGAAACACGGTAGGTGGGTGCTGTTTCATGGTGCTGCTACATGGGTGCTACTACATGGGGGCTGCTGCTTGGTACTGCTACATGGGGGCTGCATTATATTATGTGGAGCAATCTGGGGTGCATTATATTCTATGGATGAATATTTGGTGCATTATTCTATAAGGAGGAATATGGGGGCTGCATAACACTATGGAGGAATATGCGGGTGCATTATATGGATTAATATGAGGCTGCATTAAATTATGTGGAGCAATATGGATGCATTGTTATATGGAGAAATGTGGGGGATGCATACTTCTATACCCCCCAGAGCTGTATATCCCCTCCACCCCAGTTCTGTATACCCTCCCAGAGCTGTATGTTCCCCTCCACCCCAGTGCTATATACCCTACAGAGCTGTATCATCCCCCTCTGGAGCTGTATGCCCCCCTCCTCAGTAATATGTATGCCCCCCAGTAATGTGTATGTCCTCAGCCTCTCCAGTGATGTATATACAGCAGTGTCTGTGTGCGGCCATGTCTGTTAGTGACAGCCACCAATCGGTGCAGCACAGACACATGCCCAGGAGGATCTGGATGGAGACAAGCGGGGGAGATGAGTGAGGCTGCTGCCGGCTTCCCCATATTAATAATACCTGTAATGTGTCTGTGTGTATGATGTGTGTCTGTGTGTCAGCATATATGATTGTGTATAGATTTGTGTGTTTATGTGTTTTTCTGAATTTCTCTTTAAATATGTTTATAGACATATGCCTGTATGTGTATGTATCTGTATGTGCGTGTCTGGGGCCCACTGAGGCTCTTTCAACCGGGGACCACAATAACCTGGAGTCGGCCCTGATGACAACGCAAAGGCACTCTATGAATCACGTTACAGGACAGCCAATGGGGGCAGGAAATAACACAAAATAACACCGCCGAGTACAATGTCAGGGACAGTGCCAGGGACAGCATCGCCATTGACAGGTGAGTATCCAGCAAGCAGTCCGTGTAACGACGGTGACTTCACGGGTTTATCAGAGTTCATTGGGAACTCTGACCTCCTGGATGTCACTGCACATACACTACTTGCTGAATACTTACCTGTCCCCGGCGATGCTGTACCCAGCGGTGCTGTCCCAGCGATGCTTTGGATTCCAGATCCTAAGGCAGTGAATAATCAATGCGTATAATGAGTGGGGGTCAGAAGCGGAAGGCAGCAGAGCCGAAGAAAACAGAGCTAGATACAGGTGAATATAGAAAATCTTTTTAGTTCAGAGACCCGTGTTTTCTCCGGTACGTGTCACACTGATGCCACACGGATCACATCAGTGTGCGGACTGTGTGACACTTGTGCTGTCGGAGAAAAAATGGACATGCCTCCTTGTGTGTACGTGCGGGGCCACGAGGGGTCCGTGTGAGTAACACCATAGACTAACATGGGTACGTGTGGCATCTGTGTTAAAACCGGATGTCACACGTACCTGAAACACGGACGTCTGATAGGGGCCTTAGACTGAATACTTTGCCCAATGTAAATTCAGCATTGACCTTAAGAAGCTCGGAGTCTCGTTGACGGAACACGTTTTGTTCTGAATTTATTGACCTGGAGATTCTTGTTTTACCTGGCATATATTGATTAATTTAATGCGCCTATGAATGTCAACAGCGTGCACTTAAGAGGCTCTTAAAGGGGAGGAAAATTCAAAGGAAATTTCCAAAAACATTAAAGATGAAGAAGACTGTCTACGTAGCTCATTACCGTCGTCAGTTGATGCCAAGCTTCTTGAGTTATTCGCCACTACATTACACATGTGGAGGATGCGGGTCAGATCAATACTATCGCTTTCTGTTCTCATTTCATCTCGGGGACTTTGAACCACGTTGCCGGTTCTTTGTACGCAGATTTTAATTAAAGTGACCTCTCGCCCTCAACACAAAACTGCACTGGAGTCAGTAAAAGGACCGCTACTTCAAATATGATTGTCTCTTAATTGCACCAACCTTAGTTAGACGCAGGTTTATGTTTTCCCATTGTGCTCACGGTAATGCGTTGTGCCGGGGACGTCTTTTGCTTTTGAAGCTTTTTGGAGAATAGAATGCAAACAAAGGAACTGAAGGAAATGAACGTTTCGTGCGCCGGGATCGTGCCCAACTTTCCAAACACCTTGCACGGCATATTCATTCGCTCCCTCGGCTTTGCTTTTTTTCTGCCAGTCTTCACCATCATTTTGGATTTTTGCTCCTCTTCCAAAAACTTGAGTGCACTCGAGAAAAAGAGAGCTTTTCTAAATAAGAGGTTTATTTCCCAATTCTGCCCTATTTCCATCAATTTAGGCTATATACTGCCCCATAAGTAGACTATTTCCATCAATTTAGGCTATATACTGCCCCATAAGTAGACTATTTCCATCAATTTAGGCTATATACTGCCGCATAAGTAGACTATTTCCATCAATTTAGGCTATATACTGCCCCAAAAGTAGACTATTTCCATCAATTTAGGCTATATACTGCCCCATAAGTAGACTATTTCCATTAATTTAGGCTATATACTGCCCCATAAGTAGACTACTTCCATCAATTTAGGCTATATACTCCCCATGAGTAGACTATTTCCATCAATTTAGGCTATATACTGCCCCATAAGTAGACTATTTCCATCAATTTAGGCTATATACTCCCCATGAGTAGACTATTTCCATCAATTTAGGCTATATACTGCCCCATAAGTAGACTATTTCCATCAATTTAGGCTATATACTGCCCCATAAGTAGACTACTTCCATCAATTTAGGCTATATACTCCCCATAAGTAGACTATTTCCATCAATTTAGGCTATATACTGCCCCATAAGTAGACTATTTCCATCAATTTAGGCTATATACTGCCCCATAAGGATGCTATTTCCATCAATTTAGGCTATATACTGCCCCATAAGTAGACTATTTCCATCAATTTAGGCTATATACTGCCCCATAAGTAGACTATTTCCATCAATTTAGGCTATATACTCCCCATAAGTAGACTATTTCCATCAATTTAGGCTATATACTCCCCATAAGTAGACTATTTCCATCAATTTAGGCTATATACTCCCCATAAGTAGACTATTTCCATCAATTTAGGCTATATACTCCCCATAAGTAGACTATTTCCATCAATTTATGCTATATACTGCCCCATAAGTAGACTATTTCCATCAATTTAGGCTATATACTGCCCCATAAGGAGGCTATTTCCATCAATTTAGGTTATATACTGCCCCATAAGGATGCTATTTCCATCAATTTAGGCTATATACTGCCCCATAAGTAGACTATTTCCATCAATTTAGGCTATATACTGCCCCATAAGTAGACTATTTCCATCAATTTAGGCTATATACTTCCCCATAAGTAGACTATTTCCATCAATTTAGGCTATATATTGCCTTATAAGTAGGCTATTTCCATCAATTTAGGCTATATACTGCCCCATAAGTAGACTATTTCCATCAATTTAGGCTATATATTGCCCCATAAGTAGACTATTTCCATCAATTTAGGCTATATACTGCCCCATAAGTAGATCTTATGATTAGTTTTTGTATTAATGAGTATGAAATAAATCAATAAACATATATCATTTTTGGCTCTTATGGCTCAGGGAATAATTGACAGATTTCTGGAAATCTAGAATGCTGGATTAATGATAACCCTGGTGGCCATGCACCTTCAGTACTTGGCAGCAAAGTGCTCATTACGGGGAATCTGTCTCGATTCCTCTTCTCAATGTGTCTTGGACACAGTGACAGTTTTTCTGCCCTATGGACTCAGTTTGATGAGTGACAGCTCAGCCATCCAATCTAGTGCAGGGCTCCAGTTATTCTCTTACTCATTTGGATGCTTGGCCTTAAGGTGGAACGAGCTGGTGGAACCCTCTCTGCAAGTTGCTAGTCTTGGTGCTGACTGCAGCAGTCTGTTGTTGTGTTCCCCCTGTCTGTCTTTCCTTCCCTTGGTGTTTTATTAGTGCAGCAGTGGGGCTAGTGTCTCTCACCTGCCAGCTCACTAGCCAGGGCTATTACTCTTTTGGATGCTTGTCCTGAAGGTGGAACGAGCTGGTGGAGCTCTCTCTGCAAGTTGCTCTGTTGGCTGCAGTCTTGGTGCTCACTGCAGCAATCTGTGGTTGTGTTTCCCCCTGTCTTTCCTTCCCTTGCTGTTTTATTAATGCAGCAGTGGGGCTAGCATCACTTACCTGCCAACTCACTAGCCAGGTCTATTACAGGGTTTGCCAGGGTCATAGGCATCCTGTTCGGCGACGGTTGCAGAACCTGTATGGGGACTGGCTAGGAGTGTAGGATACAGCTGCAGGTGAGTGAAGGAGGTTCCCCATCTTCCCCCTCACTAGCACTAAGGTCCACTGTTGTTAAATTGTCTTAAGTGTGTCACGTCGTGCGCCATACTTCCTGTGTCACTTGCATGACAATTTTGTGTAAACTGTGCATAAGCAGAAAGCTGCCAATCAGTGGTGTGGTTTGGCCAATCAGATAGCTGCAAGATCTACCATCTTCAAATGACCACAAGGCCCAATACTAAACTCCTATTTCCTGTTGTTTTCATCAGCCACGTAGACACGAGCAGCAAAAGACTGGTTACACTGTTTGCTTGTAGAAAAAAAAGTTGTAAAGCACATTGTGCAGAAAGGGAAGCAGGTGAGCTGTGATATCACCTATCATGAATTTTGGATCCATCGTTTATGGTAATCCAGTCTGTAATGATAATGAGATTTCTGAAAAGTCATCAGTACAGAACAGGAAGTGTCAGTCTAGTATTAGGCTTAGTAGCCAGTGTGAAAATTGGAAGATTTCAGTTTTTTCTCTTTTGATAGATAGTGATACGGAAAATTGTAAGTTATAAAAATTTTTGATGACCTTAGTCTAAAGTGTACAGCATTATCTGTAAGTGGTCTAGGATAGTGATGAGACTGAAGATTATTTATCTAGCAGTTTATAGTAGGGAATATTTAAATGGTAACCTTTCAGGTGTTATATAATACTGAAAATTTTAAGGTAATATCTCTGGTGGCGAAGGATAATGAAGCACTTCATGATACTATGTTTCTCTGAAAATAAGCCCTAGAAGGATTTTCTGCCTTTTTTGGGTATGCTTAAAGGGAACCGGTCACCAGATTTGCAGGAGTGCAGACTGGTCGGATGGGTGTCTCCGTTCTCTGGGTGCCGCGCCTCCTCTTTCGGCCATCTTTGTCCTCCTTCTTCTGAAGCTGGGGTCCATGGCGCTGCCTATGTCATGAACACAGGACGACATTGCGGTCCTGTGCAGGCGCACTTTGTTCTGCCCTGAGCAGGGCAGGTCAAAGTATTGTAGTTTTGTAGTGCGCCTGTGCAGGACCTCAATGCTAGCCTATGTTCATGACAAATATGGCCGAAAGAGTAGGCGCCGACACCCATCCGACCAGTCTGCATTTTTATGTTTTACACAGCGGCCTGGGCTCTTATATACAACATGTTAGAATGCTATATATGTGACGCCCTGGCAAAACCAGGTGGTCACACAATAGGCCCCCGCATAACACCATGCCTCACCTAGGTTACATACAGCCAACCTGAAACCCTAGCCACCCCCCACAGGGCAAGACAGGCACACCAGTGGGCAGGACCAGGCGGTTAGGAAACGCCCACCTAGGGGTCTAGACAGCCCGGGGCGGGAAAACAAGTAGTTCAGTGCAGTTCAGTGGAGTGTGGAGTTCAAGAGGAGTGGAGGCTGGGGCTAGGTGTAGCTCCAGCTGAGGTGAAGCTCAATTTGACAGGCGCCAGGGTCGGAACCCTGGTGCCTTGGCTAGGTGTCAGATGGTGGTCCCCGTCAGCAGGCAACGGGAAGACGGCGGCCGGAGATCCGAGGTGGAGTGGGACAGGGTTGGAGCCCGCCTGTACCGACACCGGAGCACCGACCCGGAAACCGTGCACAGAAGGGGTACTTGGACCCTGAAGCCAGGACCGGAACCAATGGCCTCGCTAATTAACCAATTGAGGGCAGGATTTTAGGTCCTGTCCCAACCAAAATCACAAAAGCAGACAACCATCCACAGAGAGGGATAGGGCAACCGCCAGAGCCCGATAGATCCCACGGGTCAGCGCCAGCGGGCACGGCTCCTCAGGTACACAACAAGCCGGGAGCGGACTCCTATGCTCCATACCGGAAAGTCCAACACAAGCAAAAACAGTAGAGAGGGAAAAGACAGCGACCACCAGCCCAGGTGGGGGACCAGAGTACAACCGGCCGCGGCGGCCGGCCACCAGCACCTTGGTTTACCAAAAGACTTGTGTGATTTATTCAACTGTGAGTAACCAAACATCCACTGGTACGTCCGGGCGCGCAGCCCTTGCCATCGCCATAACCTGCACAGAGACACTGGGCCCCGGGGCAACCACCCGTACCCATGGAGGGGTTAACATCCAGCTGCCATTACATCTCACCTGGGGTGTCCCACAACAGCAGCGGTAGTGCCACCTTTCACCACACACCTTGAGCGGCATCACGAACTGAATACGGCCAAGCCCGTAAACTACATCCCCCTTTTCATTTGGCGTGTCCGCGTGACCCACAGGTCCGGAGGATCCCTCGAGCCACACAGCGGGTCCGGATCCGAGCAGCTCGGCTGCTACAGGCGTGGGGGCGGCACATATATAAGAGCCCAGTGGTGGTGGCCGCAGCTTATAGTCACCAAATCTGGTGACAGGTTCCCTTTAAATTATAAGCCCTACTCCTAAAATAAGCCCTGGTTACAATTCTGCATACTAATAGTATTCTGAAATTGGGCTTGTGCAGCCCTTTCAGGATATGTACCTTTTTGCTGTACTTTGCCCCATTGTATTGCTGTAAGCCCCAGAAACATTTATAGTTGTGCGCCCGCTGTTAGTATAAATGAATATTCACCCCTTCCCCCAAACACCGCTCTGTGCTGGCTGCAGTGATTCCTTGCCCAACTATCGCAACGCAATCCTTGCACTGGCCGGTGGCTCTCCTGACCTGAGCATGACAGCCGCATCAGGTCATAAGAGCCGCCGGCCAGTCTAAGCTTTGTGATATGATTGTTGGGCAAGGAATTACTGATGCCGGAACAGAGGGGTGGGCAAAGGAAGATGTGAATATTAATTTTGTATAAACAGGGGACGCGCAACTAAAAATTTTCTGGGGCTTACAGCAACACAACGGGGCAACATGCAGCAATAACAAAATATAATGCATCCCCTAGCACTTCTTTTGGAGCCAAAAATAACATAAGACCCTGGTAATATGCAAGGTGGTCTAAATAGTGAAATGATTAATATAATTTTGCTGGTTGTCTAGGGTAGTGAAGCAATTAATAAAACATTCCTGGTGGTCTAGAACAGTGTTCCTAAACTCCAGTCCTCAAGACGCATTACCAGCGCATGTTTTCAGGATTTTCTTAGTATTGCACAGGTGTTGGATTCATCACTTATGCAAGGCATTAAATTATCAACTGTGCAATACTAAGGAAATCCTGAAAACATGCCCTGTTGGTGCCTCCTGAAGCCTGGAGTTGGGGAACTCTGGTGTACAATAGTGAAATTTTGGTAGTCTTGACGGTCAGGGAGTTAATCGTAATGTCCCTGGTGGTCTGGGGTTGTATAGTAGGTTTGTAATAACAGTCCTTGTGGTTTACTGTAGTGATAGTTTAATAAGAAATAACTATTTGGGCTAAGTGTCTTTTGACAGATTCTTGTTTTTGTCAAGGAGAAGCTACCAATGCCGCAAATGTTTGCCCTTAGGAGAATGAACACCGTAGCACACCAACAATGTTTTAAGAATTTCAACCCAATTCCCAGCTTATACAGTGGAACCTTGGTTTAAGAGTAACTTGGTTTGAGAGCGATTTGCAAGACAAGCAAAGCTTCTTACAAATTTGTAACTTGGTTTAAGAGCAATGATTTGCAATAAGAGCAAATCCTCACCGTGCACACTTCCGGTTCCGTCCTTTCACCACGCTCTGGAGGTAACTTTCTGTGCATATGTACTGTATACTGTATACCATTGCACAGCACAGTATATACTATATAGCATGTCTATCAATTTGCATTTGTGGATACAGTATTGTACTTTCTCATTGATCACCAGTGCAGCACATTGCTTATACTGTACCTCTCACACACCAACAATTTTATTGGAAGCTAAAGTGCGGTTTCATTTGTTTTATGTTTTTACTGTACAGTATTATGTATTAGTGACTGTAATACTATTATATGAATACAGGACATTATTTTGTATTACTGTAATAAGTTTGTATAAATACAGCAAATATTTTTCGGTTGTGGAACGAATTGTCTGCGTTTCAATTATTTCCTATGGGAAAATTCGCTTTGATATAAGAGTAACTTGGTTTAAGAGCTCACTCCCGGAACAAATTATGATCATAATCCAAGGTTCCACTATAATTTGCATAAGAAACACAAAAGACTCTAAAAATGGGGAAACAATGTACATTTTTGTGTTTCCTGAAAAATTTAGCTCTTTAAAAAAAGTTGATCTCTGTTTTAAAATGTAATGGATAAAGTTTGTACCGTAACATTAAGAGTTACAGTAAATAAGCAATTAAAAGTTGCCTTTTTCTCCTTTCCAGGATGGGAGTCTGCGCTCGACTGTGTAGAAAGCTGCATCGCGAGTGTGACCGAGAGAATCCATTATTGGCTGAAGTCCACAAGCAAATGAAAAACTAATGAAAAGACTTCAGGAGCCAGTGAGGGAGCGGTGACCTTCCCGAAGCTTCTTAAAGGTCATTAGAAAATACCATTCTTTTCCTTTTTTTTTATTATCCGGTCTGGAAGGCTAGAACAGGGCAGCCCCGCCGGATCTCAGGTGTGTCGGTGACCAGGTCTCTCATCCCTGTGCACGCTTTATGTTCGCTGCATACTGATAGTTTGATGCATAAATCATCTGCTTTATCTGCACTGAAAAAATGCAGATTTTTAAAAAGATTGAAGTCTAGTGATCCGGAGGACGCCGGCTTCTTCTGTCATGTTTAGGGATTTTTAGGTATGGTTCTGCACTGGCACTCAGGGAGATACAGATAGAGATTTTAGTTGGGGTTTTTTTGTTGTTTTTAGTTTGTTTATTTTGAGAAAAAAAATCAGTTTTGAGTTGTAGTGTTGAATCTTCCAGTCATCTGGTCACCCGCACTTTTCTCTTCTTCTCTCTTAAATGATGGTCCAGAACTCTCTGTTCAATCGTTCTGGATAACTGCATATTAAAGTTAAAATCATGGTGGAAATATAAAAAGTATACACAGGGTGGTCCAAAAGTAGGTGGACAGTATGTGCAATAGGGTTATCAAACATGGTGTAAAGTGACACTGACTCAGTTGCCCTTAGCAACCAATCAGATTCCACTTTTCATTCTTCACAGACTTTGGAAAATGAAAGGTAAAATCTGATTGGTTGCTAAGGGCAACTGAGTCGGTTTCACAGATCCAGTTTTCACAGATAAATCTCCCCCAAATCTGTTTTCTTTTCAAATAATTTGGATAACCCATAATGGCAAATAATTTAAATACAGATCAAAGAAAATGGATTTTAAAAGAGTATTGGAAATCTCAAAATGCTGAAACCGTTAGAGCAATTTGGGTTGAAACATTTGGTACTGAAGCCCCAAAGAGACAAACCATTTACCGCATTCGTGACAAATTCAATACCACTGGCTCAATCCTTAATGCTCCAAAAACTGGTCGACCCAAAGCAGCCTGTACAGAAAATAATAAACAACTTGTTGCTGAAACATTGGTTCAGAGTTCTAAAAAAGTCCCCAGAAGAGTCTCTTTAGAATTGGGAATTTCAGGAGCTTCTATCATTCGAATCCTGAAATCTATTGGGTGGAAAGCTTACCGTCCACGTCTAATTCATGGTTTATTGGAGGATGATCCACACAGGCGGCTGCAATTTAGTGAGATTATGCTTAATGAAATTGAAGAAAATCCAGTAATTTTAGATAACATTATGTGGAGTGATGAAGCTTCTTTCAAATTATCCGGCCATATTAACAGACATAATTGTATTTACTGGTATAATGAGAACATGCATTTAACATTAGAGCAACAACTAAATGAGCCTGGTGTCAATGTTTGGGGAGGTATTTCACGTTTTGGTGTTTTAGGACCATTATTTTTTGATGGAACAGTCACAGGAGATAAGTATCTTGAAATTCTAATAAATCAAGTTGTTCCCCAGTTACAGCAACAGCCTAATTCAAATGACCTTTATTTCCAACAAGATGGGGCCCCTCCACATTATTCAAGAGTAGTCCGCGAGTATCTTGATGAAACATTTCCTAATAAATGGATTGGCCGAAGAGGCCCACTTCATTGGCCGGCACGTTCACCAGCCTTGATGCCAATAGAATTTTTCTTTTGGGGTGTACTCAAGGACAAGGTTTATAGTTGAAAACCAAAAAGTGTCAGTGATTTGAAAAATGACATAAGAGATGCATTTCAAGAAATGAATACCCAAAGAGACTTGTGCAAAAATGTTTGTGGAAGCGTAAGAGGCTTCAAAGCTGTGCAAATTGTAATGGAAAACAGCTTGAGCACCTGCGTTGATAAAAATTTAAGGGCTTTTATATTATTGTTCAGAATAAAATTTAATTGTCAATGTTATGATTGTGTTAGTAAATATAATTTTATATAGAAATAAAAGTAAATATTATTATTTTCTGTCCACTTACTTGTGGACCACCCTGTATATTAGCGCCACTCATCTAGCTTCTTTATGCAGATGATTGAAATCACCATTTGTGCCCACCCCATGCATTTAATGTTCATCTGATATCATAGAATAGTAATGTCGGGTCGGAAGGGACTTCAAGGGGCATCGGGTCCAACCCCATGCGAGTGCAGGTTTTCCTAAATCATCCCAGCTAAGATTTCCATTGATGGAGAGCTCACTAACTCCCGTGGTAGCCTGTTCCACTCTGTGACTGCCCTCACTACCTCCCACGATAGCCTGTTCCACTCTGTGACTGCCCTCACTACCTCCCGCGGTAGCCTGTTCCACTCTCTAACTGCCCTCACCACCTCTCGCGGTAGCCTGTTCCACTCCCTGACTGTCCTCACTGTCAGTTATTCCTAATGTCTAATCTGAATCTCTTTCCTTTTAGTTTCATCCCATTGCATCTTTTACTTCCTTGTGCTAATGAGAATAGGGTGGTTCCCTCTGCACTGTCACTACCTATCTGATATTTGTAGACCGCTATTAAATCTCCTCTCAGCCTTCTTTTTTGCAAAGTAAACATCCCTAGTTCTTTTCGGCGATCTTCATATTACATTGTATGCAGACCTTCTACCATCTTGGTTGCTCTTCTCTGGATTTGCTCTAATATATCGATGTCTTTCTTGAACCGGGGTGTCCAGAACTGTAAACAGTATTCCAGGTGGGGTCTGACCGGGGCAGAGTATAGGGGAATAATTACCTCTCTTGATCTAGATTCAATGCCCTTGTTATGATACATCCCAGAATTTTGTTGGCCTTTTTAGCTGCAGCTCCGCACTGTTGGAACATGTTGAATCTAGGATCTACTATTATGCCCAAGTCCTTTTCCCGAGACCTATCACCAGATTTGAATTTACACACCACATGCATTTGCTAAAAAGATCACTTAGACCCGATGAGGTCGGTGTGCTTGTTTGAAAATCAATATCTGCATGCTATAATCCTTTATTAAAATTTAAACTCAATCTTCTGTAGACTCGCCTAGCCTGACTGACCGCTCCTCAATGTCCCTCCTCCCTGCACCTGACATCACGGTCAGTACAAGCTGCTACTGTCAGTCGGGCTGGTTGGACGTAGACTGAATACACTTGGACTCATGAGCTGTCCCGCTCTTTAACTCATCTTACATCTATTCAGATGTGGGTTTTCAATGTAAGTACATCAATCCCATAAGGTCTAAGAGATCCATATATGAATGTAGATGTTATACGCACAGACGTGCACATGTGGAAAATAATGTAAGATAAGGTCTAATTTAAAATTACTACACCTGACCCTGCTGGTTGTTGTACAGACTTGAGGTCCCAGCTGCGTAGTCCCTAAAAGCCTCTGCACAGACTGAAACAACCCTATTTGGATGACTCACATGACCACTTTGACCTTTTACTTTTTAAGGATCCATCAAGGATATCACGTACTTCCTTGAGAATTTGGGAGAAGGTGCAGAGTAAAAGGAAGGTAAACCAAAAGTAATTATCAGCCAGGAGAAACACTAGGCAGATAGGCTGTAAATAGAAGAAAGAAGGAACATCCAGCTCTTCAGGCGAGGAAAGCCATGGTCTTTATTTTAGCATGCAGACAACAGATGACATGACCAGCACAGCACTACGCGTTTCAGGTGAAACAATCACCCTTAATCATGATTAAGGGTGATTGTTTGACCTGAAACACGTAGTGCTCTGCTGGTCATGTCATCCGTTGTCTGCATGCTAAAATAAAGACCATGGCTTTCCTCGCCTGAAGAGCTGGATGTTCCTTCTTTCTTCTATTTGCAATATCGGGCTGTGGCAGTGCCTGTCCGTGCTCCAGGAAGAGGCCAGGAGTGAGCTTGTACACGGTGAGCTGATATACATAAATCAGATAGGCTGTAGCTCCAAGCAGGGTCCACTTCAGAAATATTACCAGCCCGTGGAAGCTTTAATAGTTACACCTGCTGGTTGATAGGGCAGACTGAATTACAGCAGTGGAAACACTTGTAGGCAGAAAAGCAATGAACACACAAACAAAGTGTTCAGAACCAGGAAAGAGACCAAGCCTGACTGTGGCTCAGGGGAGATGAAAACAGACCACAGCACAGGAGACCGCACGAATAAATCCAAGGCATGACAGTAGACACTTTACATTGTATAATCTGTAAAAAGAACTGCTTTAATACCGGAAGCAGGGTACACTATCGGAGGCCTACCAATTTTCTCAGCTGTCTATGTCAGTCCCATAGTCTTTGGAGCAGCGCTGTCTTTATACTCCTCTTCACAGTCGCCGTGCATAGATTCAGAATGTAAGTAGAAATGTTGTTATTCAATGACAGAAATAAGAGATATATTATAAATAAGGAATTCAAACACAAAGTATATTACAAAGTAGCATCTTTTTTATTTCTTTTTGCAAATATTATAGGATTATAGGATATATTGTGTTATGCCTAGCACACAACTGAGGGATTCAAGAAACACGAGTCAAAAGTCATGACAGAGGCTCTGGGCTTGGTATAATTAGTTTTATATGTAGAGGGGTTTTTTTTAGCATTGTTTAGCAAGATATCGTCCACTACTTTTACATTGATGGCATGTCTTTAGGATAGGTCATCAATATCTGATCGGCCGAGGTCTAAGGGGTACTTTGCACGCTGCGACATCGCTAGCTGATGCTTGCGATGCCGAGCGCGATAGTCCCCGCCCCCGTCGTACATGCGATATCTTGTGATAGCTGCCGTAGCGAACATTATCGCTATGGCAGCTTCACACACACTTACCTTCCCTGCGACGTTGCTCTGGCCGGCGACCCGCCTCCTTCCTAAGGGGCGGGTCGTGCGGTGTCACAGCGACGTCACACGGCAGGCAGCCAATAGAAGCGGAGGGGCAGAGATGAGCAGGACGTAAACATCCCGCCCACCTCCTTCCTTCCGCATAGCCGGTGGAGGCAGGTAAGGAGATGTTCCTCGCTCCTGCGGCTTCACACACAGCGATGTGTGCTGCCGCAGGAACGAGGAACAACATCGTATCTCCTATTGGTGCGACATTATGAAAATGACCGACGCTACACAGATCACCGATTTTCGACGCTTTTGCGATCGTTTATCGGTGCATCTAGGCTTTACATGTTGCGACGTCATTACCGGCGCCGGATGTGCGTCACTTTCGATTTGACCCCGACGATATCGCAGTAGCGATGTCGCTGCGTGCAAAGTACCCCTAACACCCGACATCTTCGCTGATCAGACGCTCTTGGTGCTGGCGACAGCAGTAGGCCACCTGAAATGCCCAGTTCCAGAGCTGCCCTGTATTCTGATAGCTGCAGGCTACTGCACATCCGCCTATTAATGATTAGAATGGGAGGCGGATGTGTAGTACCCGGCCACGGCCACTATCGGAAGACTGAACAGCTCCAGAACTGAGCATTTCCGGCCACCTATTGCTGGCGCCAGCATCATGAACAGCTGATTGGCGGGGTGCTGGGTATTGGACCGTGGCCGATCAGACATTGATGACCTATCCTAAAGATAGACCATCAATGTTAAAGTAGTGGACAACCTCTTTTACAATTTTCAAGCTGACCGAGCGATCAACTGATGGCCACCGATCAATCTCCAAAGACACCTGGCAAACATTAGTTGTAGTGTCCTATACAGGGCAAATATAGTATTACATCAGGTGACTAGCCTTCCATATTATACCCATCCACCAGAGGGTTAAGGCCCACCAATCACTAGGATTTTCCTATATAACTAAAGCCAGTTATATACTGGCGCAATCATGCTGATTCTATACATACCTTTAGTTGTCAGCTCGGATGTATAGGTTTTTAAACACAAGCAAGTAAAGTTTGTAAAATGAGCAGCTTTTTGAATGACAGCAGCTGCTGATCAGCTGATAGCTGGGGTGGGTATTCATAGTGATTTCATCTCCTGCCTGTCCAACCTCCCCTATCTGTTATTATGGTAATTCTATTATAGAATCATTTTACTAAGTGACTAGAAGGACCTGTGCTGATGTCATACCCATGTGACCAGAAGGGGCGAGGCTCAGCTGACATAGCTGATGCAAGGAAGCAACATTATTTTTGTTGGATGAGGCCCCTCCCCTTCTGGTCACATGGGTATGACATCCGCACAGGTCCTTCTAGTCACTTAGTAAAACGATTCTATAATAGAATTAGCATAAATAACAGGGGAGGACAGGAAGAGGGGTGGGAATCACTATGAATACCCACCCAAGTTTTTGCAATTCAAAATCTGCTCATTTTACAAACTTTACTTACTTGTGTTTCAAGACCTACACATCCTAGCTGAGAACTAGAGGTATGTATAGAATCAGCCTGATAGCGCCAGTATAGCACTGGCTTTAGTTTATATAGGAAAATCCTGGTGATTGGTGTTCTTTAATAGTTGGGAATCATAAACCAGGCACCTTGCTCTATGATCTCCATATGTCTCAGGTTTTCCTGATATAACATCCCCATTAAAAAACCCATGGAGAACTCTTGGTTAAAGTTTCAATCCAAATGTAGTCTAATACCGGTAAGAAAACTAATAGGGATTTCAGGTCTGTCCAGTGATGGCTGAAGGAGGCTTTCAGCTCTGGAGTTCGGAAACTTTCTGAATGTTATTCATGTTTCTCGGTGTGTGATGGGCGATCACAATCTTAATTAATCATATTTTAGGCACTATGAATACTAAATAATTTATTTAGAAAAAGCAGCCAAGCAGGGGCCAATAAAGCAATGGCAATTGAAGCCTCTCCTGGTTTTCATGCAGCTACACAATGCACAATGTAATCTCTTCCGCACACTGTGCCCAGTCCTCAACCTTTGGTTCTTCCGGCACTTACAGAATAATCTTAGCTTTGAGTCATATTTAAATGAAAACTTAGAATACAGGAATCTAGAGGAGTCCAACTAGTGGCAGCAATACATCAAGGTACTTATTTAGGCCCAGCATTTTACAGGAACTTCGAGCAGCCCTAGTATTAAAAGTTACTTTAAAAAATGATATTTTTAAAAATTTTATATATTATTTTTATATATTATTTTATATATTATTTTTACTAATATTATTTTTTTTTTTTTTGATCTTTCACCTCAAAGCAGTGTCAGACTGGGGCCCACCAGTAACATTGACACTGGGGGCTTCTATATAATAATATACTGGTGTCACGGGTTCCTTCTCTGATATCACACGATCAACAGAGCGAGAGATGAGTGAGCAATCCAAAGTTCCTTTATTCCATGTAATCCAGAAGGTTCAGAAAAATAATCCACTACACAAGAGGGTAAAATTGTCCAGGAACACAAATACAGTCCAGTAAGGGATAAATGTCCAGGTCTCTCTGGGAAGCCTCAGCTTCTCCCTTAGAGGATAAATCAGTAATAATCCTCCAGCAGTCCTTTTCAAGGGAAATCGGGGTGTCTCAATGGCTCTCTGGGGTGCTGTCTGTAGCCGCAGCTTCTAACCCCAGAGGATTAATCTTCGGCTTCTCTTGTAGTTCCCAGCGAGACTTGCTAATCTCCAATTAAAACACAGAGTTTAGGTAGATCCCAGGCCCCCTCCCCCAGACTTAGTGACAAAAGCCCGGCAGGGGGTGATTAAACCTGCAAACAGGACAATGTACACACAAGGAATACAAAATAGACAGAGTACTATGTCTAAAATACGAACCTACACAAAATGATACACAACCTCCCATATTCCACCATCATAGCCAGGTAGTTTGTAAAATTAATGATGAGATGCTTCCTTTGTCTGTACATAGTGAAACAAGTGCGTTGTGCCAACTACTGGTCATGTTTGGGGGTAAGTGATGTATTACTGCAGTAAGGCCCACCAGAGAATTCTCCGGTTCTCCTGTGGGCCAGTCCGAACCTGCCTCAAAGTATATTGCATCAGATGTGTCCCCTCACACTATATAATACCGGAGCCGATTGTCACGATTGCCCCCATACATGAACAGATGTCCTCTTTTAAAATCATCGTTAATCGGAGAAAAGTCATCTCCTCCTGTCAAGTCTGTGTTAGCAAATCTTTGCATTACCCATGAAATAGCAGTTACAAAATTGTGTATTGTGCTATTTTTCTGTTATTTCTTGAGTAAATGTATGAATACTTTGATAAATAGATGAAACTATTTCAGTTTACATCAGGTTGTATCTCTCCACACACCGACACTGTCAACACTCATTGGACAGTAACACAGCGATCCAGGGATACTACCCGTTAACATGCAAAAGGGTAACACCCTACTCTCACTTTGTTCCAGGAGGAATAACAGAGGAATGGCTTGATGCAGAGTTGTCAGAAAAGATGCTAAGATTAATTTTAGTTTTTTAGAAAGTGTAAGGGGTACTTTGCATGCTGCGACATCGCTAGCCGATTGTAGCAATGCCGAGCGCAATAGTTCCCGCCCCCGTCGCACATGCGATATCTTGTGATAGCTGCTGTAGCGAACATTATCGCTACGGCAGCTTCACACGCACTTACCTGCCCTGCGACGTCGCTCTGCCCGGCGACCCGCCTCCTTCCTAAGGGGGCGGGTCGTGCGGCGTCACAGCGACGTCACACGGCAGGTGGCCAATAGAAGCGGAGGGGTGGAGATGAGCGGGACGTAGACATCCCGCCCACCTCTTTCCTTCCTCATTGCATGCGGGAGCCACAGGACGCAGGTAAGGAGATGATCCTCGCTCCTGCGGCTTCATACACAGCGATGTGTGCTGCCGCAGGAACGAGGAACAACATCGTACCTGTCGCTGCAGCGAAATTATGGAAATGACCGACACTACACAGATCACCGATTTACAACGCTTTTGTGATCGTTTATCGGTGCATCTAGGCTTTACATGTTGCAACGTCGTTACTGGCGCCGGATGTGCGTCACTTTCGATTTGACCCCGACGACATCGCAGTAGTGATGTCGCAACGCGCAAAGTACCCCTTAGTGTTTATTAAAAATGTCTTGGTAGCCGATGGTCATTTTTCCTCTTATCCAACTAGTTCTCCATTGTATTCAAAAGAGTAATTTACATAGATAAAATTCTATAATAAAAACATTTTCTTGAAACCTCAGGGGTTAAAAGTGCCATTGCTAAGATCCCTGGTGGTCTAGGAAGGTTATGGGCCTGGATTTATGATCTATCTACCGTGTTTCCCCCAAAATAAGTTGGGGTCTTATATTATTTTTTGCTTCGAAAGAGGGCTTAATTTCAGGGGATGTCTTATTTTTTTTTTTCCATGAACAACAATCCACATTATATATATTATATAGTAATATCGTGTTCTGGAAAATCAACATTATCTATCTATCAGTCTGTCCACACCCACCCACACACCCACCCACACACCCACCCACACACCCACCCACACACCCACACACACACCAGCCTGTCTCCACTTCAGCTTTAGACTCCTGCAATTAAGAGACCTTTTGGTGACAACCTAGTCACATGACGTGATGTCACAAAGGTCCTTAAGCAGTCTTATCATTTGGATATAAATGGTGGAGCCCCTAGGAGAATAATGCGCTGTGAAATTACCTAGTTTGCTCTCTCATCCACCTAATGCCAGTCCTGCATGCCAGACTGTCTCCTCTTCAGTTCTTTTAGACTCCTGCAATTAAGAGCCCTTTGATTACAACATGGTCACATGACTGTGAAGACATCAAAGGTCCCTAAACAATTGTAACATTAAAATACGACTACTGAGGTCCTTAAGAGAGTAGGGGCCCAGAGAAATTGTGCAGTTTGACTTCCTCTAACACCGACCCTAACCGTAACTAGGGCTTATTTTTGTAATAGGGCTTAAATTTCAAGCATACTTCACAAATCCTGTAAAATCATGCTAAGCTTATTTCTGGGGTAGGTCTTATTTTGAGTGAAATACGTTATCTATCTATGGTATCTATCTATCCATCTATCTACTCGTGTGTGTGTGTGTGTGTGTGTGTGTGTATATATATCTAATATATAAAGCTGAGTGTATGTATTTGTGTGTGTATGTATGTCCGCTAAAGGAATTCGCACCGTCGCATTTACAATTACGAAATTTTGCACAGACGCCTCATTTGACTCAGGGAACATCATAGACTATGTTTTGATGGGAAAATCTAACCCTGCACTTTACAGTTACTCGCCAAAAAACCTGCCTCCATTAAAGTCAATTAGGTTATTAATAGGAGCTGTGAGTGGTTGCTATAGGAATAAAATAAATTATTAGTATAAGAAGCTTCTGTGTGAGGTAATAAGATGTCAATGGGGAGATGAATAGAGAGAGACAGAGACAGACAGACATAGGCACAGACAGAGTAAGATGCAGACAGGGAAAGAGACAAAGACACAGAGACACAAAGTAAGAGGCAGACAGGGAAAGAGACAGACAGAGACATACAGAGGCAGACAGGGAAACAGACAGAGAGAGACAAAGTAAGAGGCAGACAGGGAAACAGACAGAGAGAGACACAGACAGAGAGACAGACAGTGAAAGAGACAGAGAGACAGACAGTGACAGACAGAGGCAGACACACAGGGAAAGACAGGGAAAAAGACAGAGACAAGGAAAGAAACAAGGAAAGAGACAGAGACAGACGGGGAACGGGACAGACAGACAGATACAGAGATAGAGAAAGACAGACAGACAGAGAGAGAGAGAGAGAGAGAGACTGATACAGACAGACAGAGAGAGACTGGGAGAGAGACAGAAAGACATTTACTATCCCGGGCAACGCCCGGGTACTACAGCTAATATTGTTCTCTTGTTACTCCTCTCTTGCTAACCTTCTCTGTTTTGTGTCTGTTGCCTTCACACCATCCACTACCAACTCTGTTCCATCTGACCCTGTAGGTCCTCTCTCTTTTGTTCTGCTCATGGGCTCTGCATTTCCCTATCTGCCTCAAAACAGGAAACCCCTTTCCTATATCCTCCTGTGCTAGTGAGCCACCCTCTCACTTAACCCCTGCTGCCCTGCCTCTCCCTATCCATCCCTTCTCAGTAAGGGACCCAGGAACCAGTGACACCTGGTGGCAGCCAGCCATATTACAGGGGAATGCATTACATTACCACAAGAATACCATGCAATAATCACAAACATTTACATGGCAGTTTCCCTAGTCACCAGTACAAAGTGGGGCGGTACTGGACACCCTATTACACTACGTTCTTTGGTGGTGTAGTGCATTGAGGAGGCAATGATTTGTATCCCAGGTTGTGCAGGGCAGAGAAGGGGTTCCTTCTGCATTCCCTAGTAATACAGTGCATTGAAGAGGTTGAATCTCTATGGTCTATGGTAAAAAAAAAAATATTTAACACTGTTCATCTTCATGTTTCCTTATTTTAGAGGACTATGCAGCTGCAAGTAAAAGGCTGCACAGTTCTCCCTATGTTTAAGCTGCACAGTCACACTGACTAATAAAACTTTACACCCCAGCCTCAGAAATGTAGTAGAAAAACCAAAACACATCAGATAATCTATAGACAGTGGAGCATTTTCAATATAAATTCACTTGGAGCTGACATTATGGTCGCCCGTTCAGCTTTCACCAGACAGAAGCTATTTTCGGAGATATCATCGGAAGCCGCCATAATGAAGAAAAGATATTGTTTTAATAATAAAGAGATCATATTGGTTTGGCAGGAATAAGACATAAATACTCTGAAGAGATCAGCATCATTGTCTGCTGGTGGAAGTGCTGAGTCTGAGGTAAAATTATCCCTCGGGGGAAACAGCGGAATGATTGTGTGATAGGGAAACATTATAGGTCAGCGGATAACGAGAACATTATCAATACCTCATCTTCTGGTATCCGGAATCTATGTCAGTGGCAATGTGTGTTTTTAGTGCAATATTTCATTATTTTTTGCTTCTTATTAGTCCTTTTTTTCTGCCAGTGTGCCATTATGCTGTTCTCCTCCCTCTATAGAAGCCTTAAATTCTTAGCTTTCATTTATCTAGCTTCCATGTATGTCATTGCATCTTTCACAAATGATCTAAGACTATGAGCTTGGAGCTGGATGCTGGGGTGTCACATCAGGAGAGCAGATTTATCCAGGGTGATGGTGCCGGAGGGGGCCTGAAGGTCCTCTTTGCAGATCTGTGGCCGCTGGATGGGCATTCTGAAAACTGGCTCTTGCCTAAGACCATCCGTGGATCCTCTTTTAATTAGCCGCCTTGACCTGATGTCATTGTTGCAGCCTGACCTGATGTCCTTGTTACGGCCTGACCTGATGTCCTTGTTACGGCCTGACCTGATGTCCTTGTTACGGCCTGACCTGATGTCCTTGTTACGGCTTGACGTGATATCCATGTTGCGGCCTGACATGATATCAATGTTGCGGCCTGACGTGAGGTCCTTGTTGCCGCCTTTCGTGAGGTCCTTGTTACGGCCTGACGTAAGGTCCATGTTGCGGCCTGACATCATGTCATTGTTGCGGCCTAACGTGAGGTCCTTGTTGCGGTCTGACGTGAGGTTCTTGTTGCGGCCTGACGTGATGTCCTTGTTGCGGCCTGATGTGATGTCCTTGTTGCGGCCTGACGTGAGGTCCTTGTTGCGGCCTGACGTGAGGTCCTTGTTGCGGCCTGACGTGAGGTTCTTGTTGCGACCTGACGTGAGGTTCTTGTTGCGGCCTGACGTGATGTCCTTTTTGCGGCCTGATGTGATGTCCTTGTTGCGGCCTGACGTGAGGTCCTTGTTGCGGCCTGACGTGAGATCTGTGTGAAGCTCATAAATATGGTACTAATTATAATATCTGTACACTCCCCTTGAACCACACTTACTAACAGCTGTAACCAGCAATTTAGAAGCACCAATACAAAAGGGGAGGGTGTAATTAAATAATAAATAACAGGACCCGACACTCCATTTCTGGTGGTCTTCCAAATCACCAGACCACCAACCCAATCAAATTAAGAGATCCATATTTCCTTGAATCCCCGGTACAATTTAAACCAACTTTGAGGACCCACACCAGCTACCATAAGCCACCTGTAACATCTGCCCTTGACCACAAACTCAGGATGACTGTCACGGACAGACTAGGGCTAGCCACCAAGTTTGCAGGATCTCAAGAACCCTGAATCTATTTAACCCCTGTACTGGGATTTGGAATTACACAAGGTCCGGGAGATCGCTGCCTATGGAAGACTGCACTCCAGGAAAGAGTGGTCGTCAGGCAGGGTCCAAACCAGGAGGCACAAAAAAGGACAAAATCGGCAGGCAAGAGCGTAGTCAGGAAATCAGGCAGAGGTCGAACCCAAAGATGGCAGCGAGGTACAAAAACGGCAGGCAGGAGAGTAGTCAATGAGCAGGCAGAGGTCAAAACACAGGGATCAATAGTCAGAACAGGAACCAGAGACTAGCAGGAGTACAAAACTATCTCTGGCAGAGACCAGCAAACAAGAGGGGGAATTCGAAGGGTGTGGTGTCTTCCCCTTGGCTGTAGCTGAATGATGATTACTTTAGCTAGAAGACACATGCCACCTACAGTCAGCCAGTGGTACTGCAGATCCCAGGAAACCCTATTTTAGTGGATGAGCGGAGCCTGTGCCCACCAGATCCACTGGCACTGACTCCTCTCCTATTACCAGCACAGTCCATGGTGGGAATACGGCGGTGCCTGGTGAACGAAGCAGAAGTTGCAGGAGCGGACTCTGGTGAGGACGTGACACCACCATGATCCTGTGATAACTTACTAGGGAGAGCAAGTGGGACTATGCCAAGGAAGTGTGGGCCGAAAGGGGGACACCGACTTCTAAGCTGCCCTACCCCCCACGGCCTCTGCCACTATCCCCTCCCTCCTAACCAGAGTCATGACAACCTTCACCCACAACCACGGCTGAGGTTCTGGCCTGACACTCTACAACTGTTCAATATGAAAAGCAGAAACCATTTCAAGAAGGAGCTAAACAAAAGGTCAAAGCTTCCATCTCTCATCCATGTGCAAATAATTGGAATGGCACATTTTAATGTGACAAGTAATCAGACTTTGCAAGGTTAGTGCACCGACTCCGGAGCAACAAATCACATGACCAGTGATAGAAGCTTTTTCACAGAACCTGACTTAAATAACAAGGAAACCATTTATCTTGCTGATGGAAGCAGAATATATGGAGAAGGTTCTGTACATGGAGTCCTCATGTGCCCCAGAAAAATGGACAGAATTCAGACATTCCAGTTAAAGATGTGTTGTAAGTTCCCAGTCTAGGACTGTTATCGGTAAAGGATATAGTGGTTAAATTACGCGCCGTACAATATCAAGGTGACAAGTGTGCTATACTGGATATACATCATATGATAGTTGTTGCTGGAGTCGATAAGGATTTACATCAACTCCTTATAGTAAGAAACAGGTGAAACTTTGCACACATGGATATAATGACTGTATGCACAAGGGGCATGGACATCCAGATCACAGTTATCCAGAAATCATCAAGGAACTACAAAAGAGAAACCTGACATTATTTGAAAAATAATTGTCACGCTAGGAACAGAGAAGTACCAAGCAAATGGCGAAAGGGAAGGGAAACCCTGTGTCTAAGGAACGGGAAAATGGTGACCCCCTGACCGAACCTAATGGTGGTCCTTGGGGTCCCTCACCACCCTAGATAGTTTCCGCACCTATGCACAGAGCCGGATACCTGACCCTAGGTATCTAGTGCTGGACCCTAAATAGGGAACAGGTGGGATGAGCTCTTCGTCAACCCCACTAAACACTATAGAAGACACAAGGAGGACACACAGGGCGAAATTGCATGAACTACTTATTCACACATGACTCAGGTAGAAGTTCAGCAAAGAGTTCAGCAATGACTCCACAGAAGATTTAAGGCACCTGCTTGCAACCAAAGCTTGAATGAACAGAAGATATCACCAGCACCAATCCAAGGAAGGAAAGGGTATTTAAGCACCAAGATAATGCTGATGATCAGCAGCCGTATGGAAGGCGAGCTCCTACTGAGTCCAAAAGGGGGAGAGATTAATCCAGCAGGAAATTAATACTGACAGCAGGAACAATGGAAAGTCAGGGAGCATTCTGCGCAGCCAAACGCTGTGACCTTCTATGGCCAGAAACCACATGACTGTCTGTTACCTGTAACAGTAATGTGATTACATCGCTGTAAATGAGAACTAAAAAAGAGAGAAAACTGACCATTGTCAGACTACTTCTGAACAAATGGCTGAAGTGTGTGCAAGTCCAAACACTACACTTAAGAAGGTACAACCAAATCCACATATAGAACCAAGGGGATTCAACAAGTAAAAAAGAAAGGTTAATTACCTGCACATCTCTTAAAAAATGAGCACAGTCCGTGTATGTGAACAAACATCTTGGAGAGACATATTTCAGCTCTACAAAGTAAAAGAAAATACACATAGAAAGTTTGCAAAGGAAAGAATGAAATCATGTATGGCAACAACATGTCTGCTACTTGCAAAAATGGTTAACCTGGGAGTCAAACATGTTCACGTGAAGCTCCAGTTACTGAGGCATCTGTAAGAGGAAGAATTTGTGGACTTACAATAGTGCACAATTGAGAATATGACTTCAGATATTTCTGCTCAGCCATTAACTGCAGAGAGAGATGTTCCAGATTCATTAAGAGGCCGGGCTTAGCGGACTAGCAGGGGTGTCAGAGTATACAACAGCTTCAAGCTTATTCTGTTGGGGACTGTATCAAACAGCAGATGGCGTTGCATTAATTGTTACAGTTTGCTAATGCTGCACTTCGTCTTGCTTGCTTCTTCTTTTTGTCTTGCTTATGTCATGCCGGGGCGAAGGAATACCAGCATGCGGTGCAAGCGGAGGGATATACCTGGAGAGAGGGGTTACCACCTAACTCATCTGTGGCCTACCTCTGAGCTTCCTAACTTCCCTAGATGGACCCTCTCCCCCCCCCCCCCACCATTGCGCGATCACGTATCTAAGCCCGGGCTGACCCTGGACTAGGCCTGACTACTGAGCAGGCCAGCAAGGCACTGGTCTTACTACTAATATAAAAAAAAAACATGAGGAAGGGGATACACACAAGGGAGACAGATACAACAAAAGAACTCCAATTCTTCTCCACCACATCCACTGGAGAGATAACCACAGAGACCTACTCCTTCACAAGTCAGTATAGAATGAACTATAACCAACATAGGAGAAAGTAAGGAGTGGATTTATAGAGTGGAAGGTTGTGGCTGTAGCTGGGATTAACAACTACATGTCAATCACAGAAAAATGGAAAAAAAAACATAACCCCTTCAGCACAAAATGAAATTAAATAAACTTCAAGTCAGGATAAGCGACGAGTGGGCTGTAAAGAGAATCTGCGATCAACTAAACACTGTGAACTTTTGATCCCAGATCTCCCTGAGATCTCTTCAAGCCACGTAACACTTGACAGTTTGTGTCAGTTTCTTCTATATGTTCCATATTGTAATGATAAAGATAATTGTTATCGTGTTTAAGGTTGATGGTAGACTTACGTCCTTCAAGTTCAACCCATGACCTGACCTAACATGTTGATCCAGAAGAAGGCAAAAACCCCATGCTGTATCTTTCATATAAAACCATTAATTCTCCTACAATGATCGAATGCTACTGTTTCTATTGGAAACTAAACTTAAGGAAGTCAACATTGAAGAGTAAGACCCTCATACAGATTGTGTGGTTAGCCAGTTCCACCGATATCAGTAGGTTGATCTAATGTGTTGTGGGGTCTTTATTCTTAACCATTTACCCAAACTATTATGTTCTTGTTTCACCACTCCAGTCATGATTACGGAACCCAGACCTGGATGACTTGAGGGACATTAGAGTTGCAACCAAAAGCTCCAAAACTGAAATGGCCTCTTAATTTACCATATCTCTTTTATACTACTGGACCATTGGGCAGCCTCATTGTAGTGCTGGCGTCTCTGCAGAGACGCTGACTTATTGCCCCGGTCAGGTCGCGTCCTCCCACGCACTCCCCTGGTAATCCACATGTGCTGCTGCCTCCTTCCCCTCCCGGGCCCTGTACATGCTCCGAAGGGTTCCAGGGAGTGCACCTAAGATGCGCACGCACATCGGCCCTCTTCTTAAAGGGTTGGCGTGCTATTTCCAGGAAATGTCTCTCAGCCTATGTAAGGCATCCTCCTATTAGGGAAGGTGCCTGCGCAACACCTTCAGTTAGTTGGTCATTCAGTCGGCTGCCTAGCTAGTTGTCAGGTCCTGAGCTCCTTTCCTGTTATTCTTGTGTCCATCTCCAGTACCTGCCTTTCATACCTATCTAACCCTTCCGTGCCCATCATTCCTGTCTAACCCGCCTCAGTCACCCTGATGGTACCCGTCTATTCCTGAATCCGTCACCTGCCCTGGGGGTCAGCTGCCACAGACCAAGTCACTGCCCTGGGGATGGTACCTGGCGTTCGCCTCGCGGTGGGCGCTTAGTTAAGTCCTTCCGATGAAAAGGGTAGCCCCAGGGTCCCCTTGTGGTCCAGTGGGTCTACTTTAGCTTGCCACTTCACCATCTCCACCGGCGAGCGTTACACTCATACACCTGAGATGTGACTACTTCCTTCCTCTTCATCAACTATAGCTTTACTCATGATGGACCTGGGCACACCACAAGTTTATGGTTTACCCAAGAGTCAACGTCAAAGACAAACAACTCCTTTCATAATCCGCTGTTTGTTTAACCATATGGTCTCCATGTCTGAATGCTCGGCTCCCGTGTTCGAACCCCGCTGACGTGTGATTTGAAAGAGCTCACTCTACAGATTTCTGAAGAAAACACTAATGTATTTTTAATGTTTTAATTATCTATGCAGGGATGCCGCGAGTGATTTGTCAGTTTGGCACGGTGCTCTTGTAACCGCATTCAGCCGTCTTCCATCAGCTGCATGTTCTGCAGACCTGAATGTGCTGATGTCGTTGTATTTTATTCTTACCGGCATTTGCTAGTATGATAAATAGTCCGGCCTTATCAAATCTTGATGTCTCGAGAATTCCTTGTTTTCCATCTTGGAACATTACGAAGAACCGGTTTGTTTCTTAGCGCCCTTCGTTGATGGCTGCTCATGGATGGGCTTCCGTTGAATGCAATCTTCACCTGTAAAGCTTTGTTGGAAGCGGTAGAGATTCCGGGAGGATTGTTATTTCAGTTTCTGGATCACACCTCAATTTGACAGCTCCATAGGTGGTCGGCCTCTCTAGCTGTAAGACCACGGCTGACCCTATAAATATTACCTTTTTTCTTTCAGCTCTGACAGACCCACACATAAACTGCCACTGCCTGGATCTTTTATCTTCTTGCTATTTGCTGTATGATCTGAAGAGTCTGCTTCAAACCATGATGCTAAAAATATACCCAGTACAAAGAGCAGCTGTTACAGTCTGTCTACATGTCTGAAGAGATGCACAGTAGGAAGTAGGAAGAGCTTATATTTCTCGACAGTGAAAAATATACCGCTCTGTAACCCCCCCGCTCCTGATAACACATTATAATTCCTCGTATAGCACCTTTACATTTCTTATTATTCAACATAATCATCTTGGAATCTGTTCCTAAGACATATATCGAGATGAAGAAGATGAGATGATCAGCTTTGAAAAAAAACCAAACATGTTTTCAGGATACTCTGTCAGGAGATATTTCTGCTATTTGTCAATATATGGCCATCCAGTGGGCATGATCTGAATTGTATTCTGTCAAGATTTTGATGATCTATTTTATACTTGTTACAGGTGACAGATAGTCATGTGGTTCCTGGCAATAGAAGGTCACAGCGTTTGGCTGCGCAAAATGCTCCCTGACTTTCTATTGTTCCTGCTGTTAATATTCATTGTATTAGGCCTGCAACACACATCCGTGCCGCCGGTACGTGTTTGGGACTTTTTGACACATACCAGCGGCACCCATGCCCATATGGTAACAGGCACACACATGTAAAGCCACACGGAACGTGTGTCCGTGTGGTTTGTACATGTGCGTTTTTTAACACGGATGACATGTACGCGTTTCACCAACATCACGTAGACACGGACCCACTAAAGTCAATGGGTCCGTGTCTGCACGTACGTGACACGGACGTGTGTTTTCCGTACGGTCCATGTGTTTATTTTTTTTTTTAACAAATTGAGAAATGGCTCAAGACACATGGATTGCGCAAGGACTGCACACGGACATGACACGTACGTATCTCACACATACACGGACATTAAACACGCACGCACGGCAAGCATCATACGCAATCACACTGATGTCACACGTACCGGAGAAACGGACAATCAAAACGGAACACGGACCCAAAAAATGGACCGCGAGACATGCACATGTTTTTTGCGGACGTTTGTTTCAGGCCTTAGGTAGTTTTTCCCCTTTAGGACCTAACGGAGCTCTCCTTCCATCCAGCTCCTGATTATCAGTATTCTCCTTGTGCTTAAATACTCCTATTTTCCCTGGACTTGTGCTGGTGATATTATTCAGTTCATTCTAGCTCTGGTTGCAAGCAGGTGGCTTGTACGCATCTGTAGTATCATTGCTGAGACTTTGGTGGACCTCTACCTGTGCATAAGTAGTTCATGAATTTTCCCCGTGTGATCGTGGGATATTGTGGGTCATGTACCATTTTGTGTGGGTTAATGTTTAGGCGTGGTTAACTGTCCATTATTTGTATTGCTTGTGTGTACATTGTATTGTTTGTAGGTAATCACCCCCTGTAGTGTTCCTGGCCTTAAGTCTGGGGGAAGGGGCATGAGATCCACCTACTATAAACTCTGCTTACCTGGGGTATATGGCAGTCTGTTTGAGAACTGTAACGCCTGCCTGGTTCAACAGACTCAGGGGGGATGTAATGGACAGGCTAGAGGGAAGCCAGTCACCAAGCAGGACTCCCAGAACCCTGAAACCCTTTAACCCCTATACAGGGCTTTGGAATTACACAGGGCCCTGGAGATCACTACCTGTGGAAGGCTGCATTCCGATGAAAGTAGTCGTCAGGCAGGGTCAAACCAGGAATAGCAGAACAGGGACAGAATCGGCAGACAAGGATGTAATCAGAAAACGGAGCAAAGGTCAAATCCGGATCGGGCAGCGAGGTACAAAAACAGCAAGCAGAAGGGTAGTCAGAAAACACGCAGAAGTCAGCACACAGGAATCACAAAACAGAATAGGGCGGATCAGGAGCCTGGAAATCAGAACTATATCTGGCAGTGGTCATGTGACAGGAGGGGGAATAAGAAGGGTGTGGTGTCTGCCCATTGGATGTAGCTGAACGCTGGCAACTTCAGCTGGAAGACACACGCCACCCACAGTCAGCCAGCGGTACTGCAGATCCCAAGATAACCCGGCCCAGTGGATGATCGGAGCCTGCGCCCACCGGTGCCGCTGGCATCGACTCCTCTCCCATCACCAGCACCATCCACGGCAGGAACACGGCGTTGCCTGGCGATCGGAGCAGAAGTCGCTGGAGCGGACTCCGGCGGTGACGTAACAAGAACTTGAAGAGAGAAGGATTGATCCTCTGGGAGAAACTGGCTTCTCAGAGAGACCTGGACATTTATCGCTTACCGGACTATATTTGTGTTACTGGACTAATTTTACCCTCTGTTTTGTGGATTATGTTATGGACCATTTTGATTTGCTTGGAATAAATGCTTATTAGATTATACAGCCATCTCTCACTCTGTTGATTGTGTGATTTGGGAGAAGGACCCCATCACATCCTGTGTGTCTTCTCTAGTGTTTAGTGGAGTTGATGAAGAGCTCATCCCACCTATTCCCTATTTAGGGTCCAGCACTGGGGATATCTAGGGTCAGGTATCTGGCTCAGTGTATAGGTGTGGAACCTATCTAGGGTAGTGAGGGATCCCAGGGACCAGCAGTATGTTTGGTCAGGGGTCACCATCTCACTCTACCATAGACACAGGGTTTCCTTTCCCTTTCGCCATTTGCTTGGCACTTCCCCGTACCTAGTGCTACAATATTTTGTTCTACATTGGATCATTTCTACTGGTTGACTCGTACAATGGGGGTAAAAAAAAATATCTGATTTCATAGTTTTCTTGTATTCTGTGTATAATGGATATATAGTTATTACATCCAAACATGTCTAAGAAGGGACAGCAGATGGCAAATATCTTCCTTCCTCACTGTCGCTGATACACACCAGGCTGGTTTTTGGACAATAGCCAGCCATTATGTTTTAAATCAACTATTTATTACATGGCATATAGAAATGGGAAAATCCAGCTCACCTGTTGTAAAGTGCACGGATCCAAGATTCCAATAGATTCAAGAGAAGTCCAAAAAGAGTATCCACCACACAAAACCATAAACATTTCATCACGTAAGATGGAAAGTCCATAAGGCAATAAGGAGATAAAAACCACCATAGTTCTGGTTCACACGTGCAACAGGAAGGTAATATGTGGGTCGGGTCTTGCTATCTATTCCCGCCCGAGTCAGGGGCGGAAATAGATAGTAAAACTCGACCCACATATTCCCTTCCTGTTGCACCTGTCAATCAAATATCAGTGCATTGCTGGAACTTTACTTCCACATATTTCTGAAATAAAACCTCCAATCTCAGAACTAAAGCTCTGCTTTCATTCAGCATCCTAGCCACAGTATAGCACTGGGTTTACTTTATATATGAAAATCCTGATGGTTATTGCCCTTTAAATGTATTCCCTAATCAAGGGATAGGTGATAGCTAGCTGGATCGGTGGCGGTACGATCTCTCAAATTCGCTTGATTTTGAGAGCAAGTCTCTAAAATGCCCAGTTACAACAGACAGGTTGGTGGTACATCTTCTCCACCACTGTATTCATTCTTTATGAGATAGACATGCATCCGAAATTATACATTTTTCTATGCATTTTGATGCAGAATCTTTGCAGATTTCAGAGTTGAATCAGCAGTAAAATTCCACAATATAAACTGGGGTCTAAGGGGAGAACTTTTCTCCTCGCGGAGACTGACAAACCAATATGGCTGTCAGTGGTGAGGAGACTTAGGCGGGCTTTGCACACTACGACATCGCAGGCCGATGCTGCGATGCCGAGTGCGATAGTGCCCGCCCCCGTCGCAGCAGCGATATGTGGTGATAGCTGGCGTAGCGAAAGTTATCGCTACGCCAGCTTCACACACACACTCACCTGCCGTGCGACGTCCCTGTGGCCGGCGACCCGCCTCCTTGTTAAGGGGGCGGGTCGTGCGGCGTCACTGCGACGTCACACGACTGGCGGCCAATCAGAGCGGAGGGGCGAAGATGAGCAGGATGTAAACATCCTGCCCACCTCCTTCCTTCCGCATATCCTACGGAAGCCGCAGTGAGGCCGGTAGGAGACGTTCCTCGCTCCTGCGACTTCACACACAGCGATGTGTGCTGCCGCAGGAGCGAGGAACAACATCGGACCATTGCGTCAGCGTAATTATGGATTACGCCGACGCTGTACCGATGATACGATTACGACGCTTTTGCGCTCGTTAATCGTATCATCCAGCCTTTACACACTGCGATGTCGCATGCGATGCCGGAAGTGCGTCATTTTCAATTTGACCCCACCGACATCGCACCTGCGATGTCGCAGTGTGCAAAGTGCCCCTTATAGCTGTAATGCTCCTCTGGGATATATTCACATTGTCTCTTCAGGGAGGAAGGAGACAAACTATAGACCCCACTTTTAGCTACTCATGGTGCGACCAGGGATATGGGGTACTCGGTCGCGGGCAGTGTATATCTTGGGAATGTCACGGTGGTGGCCGTTGCCCGGTTCCGTGCCCTGGGCCCTTTTTGAATTGGGTTGTATTTACAGGGGATTAGGCTAGTGTTC
Organism: Anomaloglossus baeobatrachus; assembly: GCF_048569485.1. Classification (NCBI taxonomy): domain Eukaryota; kingdom Metazoa; phylum Chordata; class Amphibia; order Anura; family Aromobatidae; genus Anomaloglossus; species Anomaloglossus baeobatrachus. Next base: position 46,536,758 of record NC_134361.1, read on the forward strand.
ATACATGACACCACTTGCGGTGTTGTGGCTATATATCTATATATATAATTGCCTTATTCTGTCTGTCTGTCTGTCTGTCTGTCTATCTGTCTGTCTGTCATGCTCCAAAATTGTGTCCTTACGGTGACACAAAGCTGATTGGCCGCTGGGCTCGCCATGGTCCCGCCCCCCCAAACCGATTGGCCGCTCGCCCAGGCTGCGCCCCCACACGGATTGGCCAGCCGCTCGCCCAGGCTCCGCCCCCCACAGATTGGCCTCTCGCCCCGGCACCCTGCAGGCATTGGCAATTCGGCCACGCCACGCCCCGCCCCCTCACGCAATGCACGCTAGCTCTGGCCCCGCCCCCTCCCTCCCCCCGCGCATTCCCCGAACTGACACGGCTGTCACCGAGGTGAGTACTGTACTTCCCCCCCCCCCCCCGCACATTCCCCGAACTGACACGGCTGTCACCGAGGTGAGTACTGTACTCCCCCCCACCCTCACCCCCCCCCGGCCTCCGCTCGCACGGGAGTGGTGTGGATACGTTGGTAACCATGCTCGCATGGTTACAAGCGCATCAAGGTCCTGCTGCTGCGGCGGAAGAAAACATACACACACATCAGATCACACTCACTCTCACACACACCTCACACACACCTCACACACACCTCAAACACACCTCACACACACCTCACACACACCTCACATCGCATTCACATACTTACAGCATCCGGCGATATCGCTTGCTTCTCGGCCTCGATACTGTGCTGTTGTGACCTTCCAGGACCTGACGGAGGATCACATGGCCAGAGGCATGTGGTATCTCCGGATGTTGTGAGTGTGAGCGCGTATGTGCGATATCGTCAGTGTCTGTGTGTGTGAGTGGATGCGATCGGGTGTGTGTGAGTGGATGCGATCGGGTGTGTGTGAGTGGATGCGATCGGGTGTGTGTGAGTGGATGCGATCGGGTGTGTGTGAGTGGATGCGATCGGGGGTGTGTGAGTGGATGCGATCGGGTGTGTGTGAGTGGATGCGATCGGGTGTGTGTGAGTGGATGCGATCGGGTGTGTGTGAGTGGATGCGATCGGGTGTGTGTGAGTGGATGCGATCGGGTGTGTGTGAGTGGATGCGATCGGGTGTGTGAGTGTCGGCAGAGGAGCACGGCGTGCTGGAGGAGGCTGGGAGCAGAGAGGCTGATCATGGGGAAGGCTGGGAGGGGGAGGCTGATGCTGGGGGAGACTGGGAGGGGAAGGCTGATGCTGAAGGAGGCTGGGAGGGGGAGGCTGGGAGGAAGGAGGCTGGGAGGAGAGAGGCTGATCCTGGGGAAGGCTGGGAAGGGGAGGCTGATGCTGAGGGAGGCTGGAAGGAGAGAGGTTGATGCTGGGGGAGGCTGGAAGGAGAGAGGCTGAGGCTGGGAGGAGAGAGGCTGATGCTGGGGAAGGCTGATGCTGAGGGAGGCTGGGAGGGGAAAGCTGATGCTGGGGAAGGCTGGGAGGACGGAGGCTGGGAGGAGAGAGGCTGATCCTGGGGAAGGCTGGGAGAGGGAGGCTGATGCTGGGGGAGGCTGGAAGGAGAGAGGCTGATGCTGGGGGAGGCTGGAAGAAGAGAGGCTGATGCTGGGGGAGGCTGATGCTGGGGGAGGCTGGGAAGAGAGAGGCTGATGCTGGGGAAGGCTGGGAGGAGAGAGGCTGATGCTGGGGACAGAGAGGAGAGGCTGATGCTGGGAGGAGAGAGGCTGATGCTGGGATGAGAGAGGCTGATGCTGGGAGGAGAGAGGCTGATGCTGGGGGAGGCTGGGAGGGGGAGGCTGATGCTGGGGGAGGCTGGGACGAGGGAGGCTGATGCTGGTGGAGGCTGATGCTTGGGGAGGCTGATGCTGGGGGAGGCTGGAAGGAGAGAGGCTAATGCTGGTGGAGGCTGATGCTTAGGAAGGCTGATGCTGAGGGAGGCTGGGAGGAGGAGGCTGGGAGGAAGGAGGCTGGGAGGAGAGAGGCTGATCCTGGGGAAGGCTGGGAACGGGAGGCTGATGCTGAGGGAGGCTGGAAGGAGAGAGGCTGATGCTGGGGGAGGCTGGAAGGAGAGAGGCTGATGCTGGTGGAGGCTGATGCTTGGGGAGGCTGATGCTGGGGGAGACTGGGAGCGGAAGGTTGATGCTGAGGGAGGCTGGGAGGGGGAGGCTGGGAGGAAGGAGGCTGGGAGGAGAGAGGCTGATCCTGGGGAAGGCTGGGAAGGGGAGGCTGATGCTGAGGGAGGCTGGAAGGAGAGAGGCTGATGCTGGGGGAGGCTGGAAGGAGAGAGGCTGAGGCTGGGAGGAGAGAGGCTGATGCTGGGGAAGGCTGATGCTGAGGGAGGCTGCGAGGGGAAAGCTGATGCTGGGGAAGGCTGGGAGGACGGAGGCTGGGAGGAGAGAGGCTGATCCTGGGGAAGGCTGGGAGAGGGAGGCTGATGCTGGAGGAGGCTGGAAGGAGAGAGGCTGATGCTGGCGGAGGCTGATGCTGGGGGAGGCTGGAAGGAGAGAGGCTGATGCTGGTGGAGGCTGATGCTTGGGGAGGCTGGGAGAGGGAGGCTGATGCTGAGGGAGGCTGGGAGGAGGGAGGCTGGGAGAGGTAGGCTGAGAGAAGAGAGGCTGATGCACACACACACACACACACACACACACGCGCGCACTGCACAACACACCACACACCACACACACACACACTGGGAACCACAAACAACTGCCCTACACAGACACCCACACACACAGACAACGCTGCACACACACAACACCCAACACACAAACACCGCGGCACACACAAATATACGCACATACCACACAACACACACATTGCACAAAACATACCTCCCCCCAAAACACACCACACACACACAAACCGCGCAACACACACACAACGCTACAGACACACAGTGCTCCACAAACAACGCAACACACGCAACACACATACAACACCGCTCTCACCCCCCGTCACACCCAGACAACACCCAGAACATGTACAGCGCCTACACAAACACTTGGTAACTACACACAACAACATCTATATATATATATATATATATATATAACAAAAATCATACATGAACTACACAATACGTAAATTCTAGAATACCCGATGCGTAGAATCGGGCCACCTTCTAGTATATATATATATATATGGAGCCGCCGCTGCATGTCACTACTGGGGCTGGTGTTAACGGCAGCCTGGATGGTAGACCCTCCGCAAGCAGGGCCGGGCCCCAGAGGATGGGTGCTGTGACGGGCGTCGGAAGAAGGTGGTCCACAGAGTAGTTTAGTGCAACTGGTCTACTCACTGCTTGTTGGTGGTAACTGGTTACTTGAGGTCGGCTGGTTTCACCTACAGGTTCCCTTCGTCCCAGTGCTAGTTTAGTAATCTGGTACCTTCTTCCCCTGCACCGGTCTCTGGTTAATGGGTCCCCGTGACTTAGACCAACTGGGGGTCCCATTCGGTGGTTTGTCCACTTCTGTCCGCCTGACGATAGCATGAACCCTGTGGGGTTGGAGTCTCTGGTCCTGTCCCCAGTTCTCCCTTTGCTACTGAGTCTTTGGATGCTTGAGGGTCAGCGAGGTCCTTAATGGTCCCTTCACTGTGCAGGTGTTAACAGGCCAGCTTCGAGCTTCTACCTGTCCTAGGGTCCTGTACCCCGTCGGTGCGTAGTTTCAGGAGTACTCCACAGGCAACTATCCTCCTGGGTACCAGGTTACTGTCAACCCCGAGTCAGTGCGTCTCCTCCGGTCCACCCTCCTCGACTCTCTGAGTAACTAACTCTCCTCCTCAGTCTGCCCCTCCCACCTGGTCAACTAGTGGACTGGATTGGCTCCACCTCTAGGCGGCCATCCATGGGTCCGACCCTAGCCTTGTACCATTGTCTGGGGTATTGTTGGGGAATACTGGAATTACCTGCAGTTTTTGTGTGTGACCGACACTGGTCTCCCGGGTACCTAAGGGGTAGGCCCTGCATCCTTGTGGGGATGCAGAACCTTGTGGGTTCAGGGGCGCTACACTCATACAGCTCGATCAGATCTCATACTTTGCACTAACGAGGGACAATCACCCCGAAACACCATGTCTGCAATTTGAGGTTCTGATCTGGCACAAATCCTAAGTCATATGAAAAGGCTCATTAAAGGGTCACTTTTGACTTTTAGGATTGCTACTTCACTTCCAATAGGTGGCGCTAGAGATCGTCTCCTTCCTCCCTGAAGACACAATATAACATATAACATTCCGTAGTTTTAAAGCTCCACACCACATGTCCGTAATCCATAAATTCTGCAGTATGAGATGTGTAAAATTTCATTTTCTTTCCTTGCCATTAAAATTTGCTACTGATTTTAGCCGCGCACATTCATACGTAAAAAATCTTCAGCAATTTTGCCTTGCATGGACTTATCCTTACAGAAAAGTGTCCTCGTAACCTCTTGCTACAGGTCGACAGTAGAACGTAATGCTGGTATTTTCCTCAGCAAACAGGCAAAGCCGTGTAAACATTGTATTGATGTTTGCCTTCCTATCAGAAGTCAATCTTTTCGCCATTTCATCTGAAATACCAGAGTTACTTCTTCAAGCTTTAGAAAAGATTCGACAAACCTCTGTATGAAGGGGTCACTTGTAAGGTCTCAAATCCTAAATTCCTGCTTTCATCAGAGCAAAAGACGCTTTATCTGATGTTTTAGAAGAAACTTTAGATATTATCTTATGTCAGGTCGATGCTCGACTTTGTTTCACTTCAAATGAATCCGATGTGGTGCAAAGCCAAAAATAAAATGACCAACGAGTTCCTCGTCAGTAATGAATATTTTCACATGGAGTCGGCAGGAGTCCATAGGAAGTGGTCTAACGTATTCGCACATAAAAGTATATAGTCTAATGGGTTCATGCAGGAGATGAATGAACCAATACTATGATACCTTAATATCGGTGTGCACACACGCAGATTTGGTGCAGAAAGTTTCTGGATCAAATTTGCATCTTCTGGCAGAAAAACGCACCAAAAAATGCATCCGATTTTGTTACGGTTTTGGTTAGTTTTTTGGTGCATTTTTTCATGCGTTTTTTTTTGGTCCAATTTTGGTTCGTTTTTTTGTGCATTTTCTTTTCTATGCAGTTTTTTTTTTTTTTGGTACAATTTTGGTTCGTTTTTTTGTGCATTTTCTTTTCCATGCAGTTTTTTTTTTTTTTGGTCCGGTTTTGGTTCGTTTTTTGGTGCATTTTTTTTCATGCGTTTTTTTTTGGTACGGTTTTGGTTCGGTTTTTGGTGCATTTTTTTTTTCATGCGTTTTTGGTCTGGTTTTGGTTTGTTTTTCTGGGCATTTTTTCCATACGTTTTTTTTTTTTTGGTCCGGTTTTTGTTCAGTTTTTGGTGCATTTTTTTTTCCATGCATTTTTTTTAGGGAAGTCAATGACTGGAAGGCCTAAAAATTTGCATGAAAAATACCTCAATATTTGATATGCTGCAAGTTTTTTCTGCATCAAAATCTGCACCAAATCTGCAAGTAAAAAAAAAACAATGCAACGTTGGCACAGCATTTCAGAAATCTCATAGAGAGGCTTGCAGATTTTGAAAAAAACACATAAAAAAAGGCATCAAAAACCGCAGTGTGTGCACAAGGCCTTACGTTACTATACCAGTCTCTGGTATAGAAATATAGTTGTAGGGGTTTTCTCAAGTTCTTAAATGGGTTAAATTGCAAGATGCAACTTTGTAGTTAAGTTTTATTAAAAGTCCTCTCTGTTCTCAAGAATGGAGGAATTTTTAATTCTATAGTTTGTTCAATGTCTAGGTTACCGGCCACTTCGGCAGTCTATCAGCAGTGTACGATTTCCTAGGCAAGGAGCACAGTATTTGCTATAAAGCTGACAAGCGCAGCTCAGAAGCACCACACTCCAACAAGCAGGAAGCTCTCCCAAAGAAAGAAGATTAGAAAGCCCCTTTGTCACAAGTGTCTTCGTCCTTGTGATTTTTGTGACAGTTCTGGCATCTGAGCTAAGCATTAACTTATGAGGCTCTTTATAGTAAATGTATTTGCTTTTACTTGGTGCTGCAAAGGTTAATGTCATTTTTTTCTGCTAGTAGCACCTGGTTTATTCACCCCATTTGCAGGTTGTTTGTGACCATTCCTATTTCCTTTAAATAGTCCCATAATCCATCACCTGATGCCGGAAATAGAAGATTCATTCTGTTCTGACCATGTTTGGAGGAAGAAGCCTTAAGGAGCTGCTGGAGCTTTGGCAGCGGTTGTTCTGCTGTTTGGAGCCTTGTTGTCTGCAGCTATGTAGTTTTGTTAATATTGTCTATTACCCTTTGTCTGTCTACCGCAAGCTGTGTTTTATTATTGCAGTGGTGAGACTAGTGCTCTTGTTGGTGGCCTTCTCACTAGCTAGGGTGAGTTTAGGGCAAGTGCGGGACTAGGTACACGATTAGCGATGGGGTGAAAGAACCCATATATTGACGTTAGGGAGTGCAAGGATTAGCCGCAGGTGCCTGTAGGTGGTGTCCCTGATCCCCTCTCCCTAGCGCCAGGCCCCACCATTGAATTGTGTCCCTGGTCTCCCCTTTTTGTGGCGATGGGCATTGGGGGTTCCCTTATACCTTACAGAACCCGATAGTGACAATGTGACATGCTTAAAAAGTAAATAATCATTTCATAATTTCAGAAACTATACATCCGCTCTCACAACTAAAGGTATGTATAGAATCAGCATGATAGTGTACCGCCCCACGCTCGGCTGTAGCTGAGCCGCTCAGGTCCGGGCTCGTTTGGTGGGTGGCCCGAGCGTCTCCGGACCCGGGGGTCATGTCGCACTGCAAGGGGTTGCTGGCGATCTCGATGGGGGTGGTTAGGTAGGTGTACGGCCGGAGCCGTGTTTTGAGTTTGTGACGCCACCCACGGGACGTGGTGAAGGTGTAGACACCACCGCTGCAGTTACGGGGCCACCCGGGGAAGATGGGGTCGTGCAGCAAGATGTTAACCCCTCCATGGGCAGGGATGGTGGCCCCAGGACCCCTTTGGGGAGAGTGGTAATTGGGCGGTGCAGGGCGGTGCGCTGCCGGATGGCACTGTTATACTCACGATTATTGACACACGCAAGTCTCTGGTAAACAAAGTTGATGGTGGTCGGTGCCCGCAGCCGGCTGCGTCTTGTCCCCCACCCGGGTTGGTGGTCTTGGCCTTTCTCCTGCACCTTGTTAAGTTTGTGTAGACTGCCTGTGCCTCAGCAACAGGAGTCCGCTCCCCAGCTGTGTATGTGTCGGTGGAGTCCATTTGCCTGCAGGCGCTGGCCCATGGGATCTCTCTACCTGTGCGGTGGCTTTCTTCTTTTGGGACTTGGGATGGGAATGGACCTAAGGTCCAGACCTCAATCAATAAATTCGACGTGGTCCATCCAGTGGCTTCTGGGCCTCGTTCTGGGTCTGAGTACCCCCCTGGTGCTCCGGTTTCCAGTCGGTTCCCCAGTTCAGTACCGGCGGGCCACCACCCTGTCCCGGTCCCCTACGGTTCCACCTGGCCGTCTTCCCGGCTCCTGCAGGCCAGGCCACCGCTTGCCTCCTAGCCAAGGTATCATCGCTATGACCCTGGCACCTGTCAGTTTCCGCTGCAGACCTGTCACTACAGGCCTGCTGCACTCCACTTCTCCCCTGACCACTCAACTTGAACTCACTACAACAACTGACAACTGTTTTTCCTGCCTCAGGCCCTCTGGAATCCTCGGTGGGTGTGGCCAACCTCCTGGATCCGCCCCCTGGTGTGACCATTAAGCCCCGAGGAAGGTGATTAGGTTTTAATGTGGTTGGCTGCTGTTACCCCTCTAGGGGGGCAGGTGTTATGCGGGGCCCATCCGTGACCACCTGGCTAGTCCAGGGCATCACACTAGCGCCAGTATAGCATTGGCTTTAGTTATATAGGAAAATCCTGGTGGGTGGTCCTCTTTAAAGTAATTTTTATAATGTATGCAGTAATACAATAAACTAATGGATCTAATTTTAGAAAGATCTTTGCACGAATGATGTTGGGAGCGATTTATATGTGTAAACTACTATTACTATACTATTCTTCCTATGACTAGGTAGTAAAAATAATAATAATAATAATAATAATAAATAAAGCTCTAATCAGTGGCACTGTCTAATTCCTAATAACTGCTTCATAATTTTGTTGTTTAATCAATCGGATGGTTGGAGTTTAACAATTATTGTGTCACACGTTGGGGTTTTCTTTTTGTTATTGTGACTTTTTGACATCTCGGGTTTTTTTTGTCATGGTTAGCTATTGAGTTTTTTCTAGATTTATGAATTGTGACTTTTTTTTAAGGAAGAAGCAAACTCCCTCCAGTAAAAAGCGGCGGGAGACATTTCTTGATAAAAGTTGAATATTTTAAGAAACACCGAATGTATCAGACATTGTGCCGCACTTTGATATATTTGGTGCCGAAAAAGGTGACACGGCCACAAGCAAAACTGGATTAAAAAAAAAAGCTGTTGTGATGAATCGCCTTTCTATGTCTACACAAAGGGCTGTAGATCAGAAAATTGGAGCTACAATCTCTCTATGAGGCTCGCAATTGAATTACTCATCACAAGATTTTGGTACTAAAAAGTAGACATTTGCGTGAAGGTTTTCTTCTTTGCGATTACTTTTTAATAGTTGCCAGAGATCTGGTACTCCGTTTATTGGAAAACTATAAAGCAACAAAGCACCTCAAGATGAGCTTTGCTGCTATGTACTTTGGGAAATTATTTTAAGTGGCTGTATCACTTTCTGTGCCCGAGAACGCCTGATGTCACGCCTGATGATTGACAATTTGGCCCAAACTGTGTTCTCCCCCATCCTGCGAGAATAGACTGCTTAGGATGCAACGGAGGAGCACAGGTACAGTGATGCAAACAGCTTCAGAGCAGCATTTACAAGCTCTAAAGCAAAGCGCTTGTAAGTGCTGCACTCCTTGCCTAGAAAACTGGCCAACACTGCTAGACTGCATAGGTAACTGGTAATCTGGACAATAGGCAGTAAACTATGGAATTAAAAACTCCTCCGTTCTTGAGAACAGAGACGTGTTTTAATAAGAGGTGAATTGTTTTCACAAGCTTTTTGCATTTTTATTCATGTCGTAAGATAAGATGACCTCTTTTAATAAAACAGTAGTAAAAAAAAATAACTATTATAAGTGTTCAGTTACAATTTGGGGCAATTATAATGTATATTTACACTGTACAATGCTGCATCAACGTCTGTTCAGCCGAGGTGTGAGAGGAGGATGTGTAAAGGTTGTCGTTGCTCATGTCCCTTTGCATATAGGGAACCTGTCGCCTACTCACCTGCAGGGTGGTCCAGTCCAATGGGTGTTGCTGGTCTTGAACCGGCGCCTCCTCTCTGTTTGTGATCGCCGTCCTCCTTCTTGCTTTGTGTAGATGATGCGTTCTACATCCTCCACACAGTGCCCTCCATTGTCCTCCTGCACACACGCACTTCTCTCTGCTCCTCTGAGGGCACAGCAAAGTACTGTAATGCGCAGATGGAGGGACAGGTCAAAGAACTCTTGTATATATGAAGGAAGCCACGAACGCCATACTATACAGGCATCGCGCTCCTTCGCCAAGGAGACTCCGTTTATGGGTGTAACTTAAGGTGGGGTGTGCGACTCTTACTGGTTTCTTCAGGCTGGTGTCCATCACCCCGCTGCCGATCCTCATCATAAACAACATAGGAACTCGCGCAACACCAGAGTTCATTTGGCTAACAAACTTGTTCAGTTTATTCTTCACACCGTTAAAACAGACATGGCCTCACTTCTCATGGTTCTTCTTCTACTGTTCTTTCTCGACCTGTCTCCTGCTATCTTTGAAATTGTCCTCAAGCTGCTGGGTCTGTGTCTCTGTTCCTCTTCCTCACACCATCATCCGCTTCTTGGCCCCAAATGCTCCTCTAGTCACATGACTCTCTAAGCCCGCCAGAGTGAGCCGTAGGCTCCGGACCTCTCGAGCCTTCCTCAGGGTTCCCTGACATCATGGCCACGTCTTCTCTTACTCGAACCCTATCCAGAAATGGCACCCCACGAGGCCCACACTACTAGCCAATCCTCTTGCCACCTGTCATTCCTCCTCTACTTCGACTTAATCTGGTCCTATCTGATATGTAATCTACCCAACCCGCCCCGGCTCTGCTACATCGGGAACCTACATTCCACTAGCAGCATTCACATGTTAACACACACATATAACAATCAACACCATATATAATCTGTTTAGCATAAAGCACCTTTCTCGCCTTTTGGTATAGCACCCCCTTTTGTTCTGCAACTAGGTATTCCAAAATGAATGGTGAATTTTTGGCGAGATAAGTCCTAGCCTTGGTCCTATAAATCCTAGATTGCGATGTATTTATATCACACGATATTTAGTTTTTAATGGTGAATTTTTTTTTCTTGTCTTACTCCTATAAATCCTAGTTTACGATGTATTTATGTCACTCAACATTTAGTTTTTAACCATGTGCAGCCCATGTGCCCTTGGTGAAGGTCGGTGAAGTTTCTTCATTCTGATGTTACTGTGTCTGTCCCACTTCTTGGCCATCGTTATTCTGTTTATCCGTGACTGTCTCCATTGCAATCATTTAGGCTCATAGCAATCGGAGGGTCATGTCTTCTCATGGCAGTCTCAACCTCACTTCTTTTCAAAGGAAATGAGAAGTACAAGTCTGTATATTTTTGGCCCGAATCCCCGGAGAAGATGAATTCTTTAGTCTTCGTCTCTCAATCATGTCATTGATTAGTTTTTCCTCCTACGTGAACGGGCAAACAAAGATTATCCTTGACCTGTACTGACCTGAGTTGCCTGTGGGAACCATTCACAATATGTGCAGAAAAGCTATTGAATTCATAGAGATATCAGACTTTCCGAGATAAACCCTTCACATAAATAGTGGTCACTTTCAAAAATGAAGTGGGATTTATTTATTTTTTTCAAAGTATCGGTGTGCGATGAAGGTAAGCCTACGCATATGTGCCGGATTTCAGAGCCCCGCGTACCTTCAAATGATCCTTATTACTATCCATAAGTCCCATTGGTATCAAACATTTTAAGAAAATATTTCAGGTATGAATATTTCATCCCCATTTTGCTTTATACCAAGAGCTTTAAGAATAGAGACACTTTCCACAGTGATGTGGTGAGATGGAAGAAGTTATTCCGGAGAAACTTTTATCACATCATACGGCAGAATGCGAAACAAATCATTTTCTAATCCGGGGATATGATGTGACGTTTCAGACATATCATTCCAGAACAGAGAAGGCTAGAGAAATATGTATGCACAGCTACCTCTCCCTAAAAGACTCGACAATAAGGCTCTGTAGGGAATAAGAGGCTGAGGGGAATAGATGAGCGATGGCTTCTTTCTCTAGACTTGCTCCTGCCGGTAAGCGGTACATCGAACCAGCTGAAATGGATGATACGTTGCGAGGCATCAAGGGGGTATTCAGTGACTGAAGGGGGCTAATTTGTTCCAAATTTCGGTTTGGCTTTAATATTAACTTCTCAGTTTCATTATGGGTTTGGGGTAAAGATGTTCACGTACTTTTAGACTAAGTTGTCTTATTATGCTAAGTTTTACTAGGGGTCCAAGAGAGGTCCATGTGAATGATCATAGTGCTGTGATGCTAGCCACTACTTACGGGAAGTATGGACGAAAGAGTAGTCCAGAAAGCCGTCGTCTGGTGAGGAGACGTATGAGCACAAGGCGTAAACAGGGGCATAGTCAGGTCAATATCCGAGGGTGAGAAATCCAGGAGAGCATCTAATAAGTTCAGGGAGAAAGCAGAGACGTGGTCGGTCAGGTAGCAATCCGAGGTCAAAAGGCAGGAGGTATGTTTGCAAATTTTGCAAAACTTTACAAGAATATGCAACTTCTTGCATTAAAATTTTTGCTTTAAAAAAGGAGCAAAAAGAGCACAAAATTCTTGGACATTGTGCACCATTTTGAAGAATTTGCTGGAAAAAATGTCAATAGATACCACAAAACCTAAGGAAAATGACTGCAAATGATGAACTGATCTCATAGTCTTCTGGTCTAATCTTTAGTGGTCCAAACCGTGATCCAAAATAAATTGGTCCAAAAAGTTTGACGCAGTTGATCAACTCCACCGGTAGAAAGCTTTGCAGGACCACTTTAGCTTTTTCATTATTGCATTTTTGGATATCTCATATTACAACAATTTTAGCTATACATTGAGCCTGATTCATCATTTGCAATTTATAGAAGTCACATTTCTTTTTTTTTTTTGCCTTGTTTTTACTTTTTTGCACCATCTTCAAAACTACGCATGTGATAATGAACTTTGCACAAAATTAAAAATGTTCTATTTTTTTAATTTAACTAGGTTTTGCAATTTTTTTTTACCATCAAATGTGAGAAATTGAAAACACCCGCAAGAAAGCTTACTCCTGGAGGGGATTGGAGTGAGATTACCCAATTGTTGCATTTTTTTCATAAATCTGTCTAAAACAAGTAAAGTTGACAAGGAAAAATAAAAAAAAGACTTACAGAAAGAAAAGACAAAGCGATGTAAATGGTACGGTTTTGTAGCAACTTGGTCCAAAAAAGTAAAACGGCAATGATGAATTGGAGTCATAGTTTCCAGACACCGCTAAGTACAGATAAATCTCAAGTAAGAGGTGAGGTGGGAGTCAGAGAGAAAAATAATAGAAATTGGAAGACATTAAGGCAAGTGGGACAGAAGGGTTATTATCACCACTCCTGGTCGCTGAGCAGCTTCGAAAAGAAAAGACCTGAACATCAGGCTTGGTTGTGGGTGGTGACCGACATAACGATGGGTTGGAGGGAGGTGAGGTCAGTTTAACCGGATGGTTAGTTCTGAGGTAGGGTGTTTATTAAGGGTGGCAGGGGTGAAGTTAAGGAATTCATTCCACTCTCAGTGTTATTGGAGATTGAGTTGCGTAGTTATGGCTTTTGGGTCATGGTGGCTAATCGCGGTTGGGTAGTCCTTGAAGTTGGCTTTAAATTAGTCCGGGGGATTCAATGGGATATGATTTCCTCACATTGCTATAAGTCTGTCCGTTGGTCTGGTGATTTCCGTGGGGACTTGCAGCAACAGAATGTCGAATTCTCAAAATTTTTGGTTATTTTATAGGAACCCTTGGGTTATGGTGCTCTCGAGCCTGTGGGTTTACATTTGGGAGTAATTACGATTTATGGGGTCATTTATGTTAAGCACCAAAGACCCTATCAATCTTATTAATGTAAAACATTAAAATGTTTTCCATTATGTTGTTAAAATAAAAGACTGATGTGGCCAAATTATCCAAAACTATGTGTCAGTGTGTTCTTTGAGTGTTCCATGGGGTTGGGTCGGTTTAAAGGTTGTTGCGGGGCAGATGAACTAGGCGTCACACTAGAATATTGACAATGCCACAGACTCATGCCTTCTTAGGGGCACTTTGCACGCTGCGACATCGCTAGCCGATTGTAGCGATGCCGAGAGCGATAGTCCCCGCCCCCGTCGCAGATGCAATATCTTGTGATAGCTGCCGTAGCAAACATTATCGCTTTGGCAGCTTCACACGGACTTACCTGCCCTGCGACGTCGCTCTGGCCGGCGACCCGCCTCCTTCCTAAGGGGGCGGGTCGTGGGGCGTCACAGTGACGTCACACGCCGGTCGGCCAATAGAAGCGGAGGGGCGGAGATGAGCGGGATGTAACCATCCCGCCCACCTCCTTCCTTCTGCATAGCCAGTGGAGGCAGGTAAGGAGAAGTTCCTCGCTCCTGCGGCTTCATACACAGCGATGTGTGCTGCCGCAGGAACGAGGAACAACATCGTACCTGTCGCTGCAGCGAAATTATGGAAATGGCCGACACTACACAGATCACCGATTTACGACGCTTTTGCGATCGTTTATTGGCTCATCTAGGCTTTACACGTTGCGACGTCGTTACTGGCGCCAGATATGCGTCACTTTCGATTTGACCCCGACGAGATCACAGTAGCGATGTCGCAACGTGCAAAGTACCCCTTAGGGTATACACAGGGCGTATTTGGTGCGAGGATTTTTTGCAGCAAAACCTTATCTTGTAGCAGGAAGTCTCCTGGTGGTTTTCTGCATATTTGGTGCGCGTTTTGGAGCGATTTTTATGACGTTTTTATTGTGTTTTTTTGCTCTTCCTCAATGACCTATAGGGTGATAAACTGCGGCAAAAACACCGAAAAGAATTGTCATGCTTATTCTTTCAAAAACACTGCAAAAACCAAGGAGGTTGACAAAACAGTCAGGAAAAAAACGCAGGAGTTTTCTGGGCGTGTGCATGAGATTTCTGGAATCTCATAGACTTTGCTGGGACTGTGAAAGCAGAGTTGTATTATGGATTTGCATAAAACCAAGGCAAAAACCATGCTAAAAAATGCACCAAAAACAGAGCAAAAACGTCCTATGTGAACATACCCTTAGAATGGAGCAGTGTTCGGTTACATAGATGATGAATGGAGCAGTAATGCGCATGCGCGGTCACCTGTTCACCTTCTCAGAGACCTGTTCTTGTTATAGGTGCAATGAGATGACCGTGATCAGACCTCCAGCGATCGGCCAAGTCTTATTTATGTAGCGGATAAGATAACTTGTTGACTTAGGAAAATCCTTTATAGCACCACTCCAGTCTTTTGTCTTTCAGAACTGTAGTGTTGTTTTAAATCTAAAGGCCGCTTTACATGCTGCGACATCACTAGCGTTTACTAGAGATGTCGAGCGCGATAGCACCCGCCCCCGTTGTACGTGCGATATGTAGTGATCGCTGCCGTAGCGAACATTATCGCTACGGCAGCGTCACGCACACATACCTTGTCAGCGACATCGCTGTGACCGCTGAACAATCCCTCCCTCAAGGGGGAGGTGCGTTCGGCGTCATAGGGACGTCACTGCGGCGTCACTAAGCGACCAGCCAATAGAAGCGGAGGGGAGGAGATGAGCAGGATGTAACATCCCGCCACCTCCTTCCTTCCGCATTGCCGGTGGAGGCAGGTAAGGAGATGTTTGTCGTTCCTGCGGTGTCACACACAGCGATGTGTGCTGCCAAGGGCGTGAGGAACAACATCGTTAGTGCCCAAACAATGATATTTGGTTTTAAACGACCTCTCCAAAACCAAATATTTTTACCACTTTTGGGATCGTTGAAGGTCACTCGTACGTGTCACATGCTGCGATGTCGCTAACGGCGCCGAATGTGCATCACAAACACCGTGACCCCGACGATATATTGTTAGTGATGTCGCAGCGTGTAAAGCCCCCTTAAGTCCCCTGCCCCTGGGGCTAAACTTCACCCTCCGACATTGTCTACTTTTTTCTGTGTCGCTCCGGCACCGTGATGCCATCTTGTGCCCATAACTTTTGACTGGCTGGAAGTCAGAAGTTACATCTTAAGCACTTAAAGGGAACCTGTCACCACTTTTTTGACCTATAAGCTGCAGCTACCACCACCGGGCTCTTATATACAGTATTCTAACATGCTGTGTATAAGAGCCCAAGCCGGGGGTATAACATAAAAAACACTTTATAATACTTACATAACATTCGCACAGTGGGCCTAATGGGCGTGTCCGGTGTCGGCACCGCCTCTTTCAGCCATCTTTGTTCTCCTTCTTCTGAAGCCGCGGTGCATGACGTGTCCAACGTCATCCACACTCGCCGGCATTCAGGTCCTGACCAGAGCAGATCAAAGTATTCTAGTGCGCCTGCGTAGGACCGGCGAGTGTGCATGACGTAGCCGCGTCATGCACCCAGGCTTCAGAAAGAGGACAAAGATGGCCGAAAGAGGAGGCGCCGGCACCAGACAACGGAGACGCCCATTAGGCCCACAGCGCGACCGTTAGGTAAGTATTATAAAGTGTTTTTTATGTTATACCCCCCGCCTGGGCTCTTATATACAGCATGTTCGAATGCTGTATATAAGAGCCCGGTGGTGGTGGCCGCAGCTTATAGGCCAAAAAATTGGTGACAGGTTCCCTTTAATGCAAGTCTATGAGAGCCAGAATGAGGCTCTCATAGACTTGTATTAAGTTGTGACCTCCGGCGCCCTCCAGCAAACACTGGAGCTGCCGGCATGTCACAAAGTGCCCGATATGGACCAGAGCAACTTTGAAAATAGATGAAGATGGTGAGTATAAGACTGGGGAAAAGGGACTTAGATTTAAAGTGTTACACTAGGTATGGGGAAGTACTAAATGTCTAGGGAAAGGAAATATGTGACCCCTGACTAAACCTACTGCTGGTCCATTGGGTCCCTCACCGCCCTATATAGCTTCCACACCTATGCACCGAGCTGGATACCTGACCCTAGGTATCCCTAGTGCTGGGCCCTAAATAAAAAACGGATGGGATGAGCTCTTTGTCAACCCCACTAAACACTATAGAATACACAAGGAGCCACACAGGGAAAAAAGCATGAAGTACTGATCATTAGATGACTCGGGTAAAACTTCAGCAAAGTTTTCAGCAACAATACCACAGAGGAGTACAAGCCACCTGCTGGCAACCAAGGCTTGAAGGAACTGAAAAATATCACCAGTCCCAGAAAGGAAGGGGTTATATACCGCTTTCTTCCTGGGACTGGTGCTGGTGATATTTTCAGTTCCTTCAAGCACCAAGAGAATGCTGATGATCAGCAGCTTTGTGGAAGGCGAGTTCCTGCTGGGTCCAAAAGGAAGAGAGATGAATACAGCAGGAAAGCTACCTACAGTTAGGTCCAGAAATATTTGGACAGTGACACAATTTCCGCGAGTTGGGCTCTGCATGCCACCACATTGGATTTGAAATGAAATCTTGACAACAGAATTCAAGTGCAGATTGTAACGTTTAATTTGAAGGTTTGAACAAAAATATCTGATAGAAATTGTAGGAATTGTCACATTTCTTTACAAACACTCCACATTTTAGGAGGTCAAAAGTAATTGGACAAATAAACCAAACCCAAACAAAATATTTTTATTTTCAATATTTTGTTGCGAATCCTTTGGAGGCAATCACTGCCTTAGGCCTCTGCCACACTCACGTGTAAAAAACGTACGTTTGGTGTAGTCCGTTTTTTGTGTCCGTGTTCCGTATTTGCAGTCCGTTTTTCCCCTCCGTGTGGTGTCCGTATGCATATCGTGTGTCATACGTGTGTACGTGTGTGCGTTTTCCTGTGCGTGAAATACGTCAGTGTGTGTTCCGTGTGCAGTCCGTTTTTTGTGCGTGTTTCACATGTTTCACACATTGAGATAATGGTGATTACTTGGAATTAAATGACACATAGGTGTATGTGATTAGGACATAAATATAAGTTAACTATAAGCTCTTTCCTGCTTGTATTATGTCTTGGAGCACCTATGTGTTGAGACAAAATTGTGGCAATGCCATTATCCACGGAGGCCTTAGTGTTTTTATGTTGGATTATATCTCGTCGTTTTGGCGTTAGACGGCACATGTTGCATTATGATAATGTAAGAAGAACCAGATTGTGGGTGCATCCACTAATGATGATGCGGCCTATGCATGGTCATTTCCATACTTTATTTTTTGAGTTACGGAATTTCCCAGATAAGTTTTTTTCATACTGCCGGTTGTCAGTTGAGAGTTTTGATTACTTACTAAATATTTTACGACCTCATTTGCAACATCAGGACACTTGGATGCGGCTTTCCATTTCCCCAGAGGAGAGATTTATGGTGACTCTGAGGTAATATATTTTTTTTTTTTGTAATTTGTGTAAATGTGTTATTTTTCACAGTGAAATGTGTAATTGATCCTTATTGATGTAATCTCATTTTTGATTCAATGTTTGTGTTTTCTTATGATTGTTTGAATTTTAAAATAATAGTGTTAATTGTAAATCATTCTTTGTCTTGTTTTCATAGATTCTTGGCGACTGGTCAATCTTTTAGTGCTTTACATTTTGATTTTTTGTTGGGGAGATCAACCATTGCCGTTATAGTACGTCACACATGCGACATGATATGGCAACATTTAAAAGAAGAAATGATGCCTCAGCCAAACAGAGAAGATTGGTTGAAAATCTCTAAGGGCTTCAAGGACTCTGTTGACTTTCCTAACTGCATAGGAGCTTTGGATGGCAAGCATTTCAGAGTTAAAAAGCCACCAAACTCTGGGTCACGTTATTTCAATTTTCATAAGTTTTTTTCCGTTGTTATTTTGGCATTGGTTGACACAGAATACCGATTTATTTATGCAGACATTGGGGCCTATGGTAGTGCCTCAGATGCCCGTATTTTCCGTTCATCCAGATTAGCACAACGCCTGCAAGAAAATTCATTATTGATCCCCCCTCCAGTTGCCCTACCTGGTACATCTGGACCGTTGGCACCATATGTGATGGTAGCAGATGCAGGATTTGCATTATCCAAACATGTTATGCGACCATATCCAAGGAGATCCATTGATGACAGGAAACAGTACTTTAATAATCGGCTAACTAAAGCAAGACGTTATGTGGAGTGTGCATTTGGTATTTTAGCTAACAAATGGCGCATTTATCAGACAACGATTCAGTTGCAGCCAACCTTTGTCACATCTGTACTCAAGGCTACCATTGTGCTTCACAATTACTGTCGGATACATGAAGGAGGAACTTATGTGGATGATGAATTTCAGATAAACCATGTTGTTAATCCCACAGGTGAACCTATGTCTCATAATTCCGTGACATCTGGTTTACAAATTAGAAATTTATTTACTGATTACTTTAATTGTTTTGATGATAATAATAATAGTGATGATTGTTAAGATTGTGATGGTTTTTTGTTGATAAAAATATCAAATTATTTTATTATAGGAACTTGGTTAATTTCTCTCAACATCTCTGAGCTTAAATCAAACAAGTATTAAAGTGGAAATGCGTTATTCTTAAACTGACATTTCTGTTAGCAACATGGTTTTCTGAATGTTGTATGTATGTGTATGTACATTTCTGTGTTAATATCATGTTTTAGGAAACTTATTTGTAACTTACAACATTAATAATGTTAATCGTCTATTGAAAAAATGCTATATTATTATTAAATATCCAAAATAAACATGTGTTTTTTCTTCAAAAACATAATCTTTTATTACGAATAAGCATATTAATCCATAAATTAAGGATGTTATTTTTTCACATCCACATTAAAAATGTACATATTGTTCATTTTGTGTTAAATTTTGCAAAACGAAAATTTAAATGCTAATCTTCATAACATACAAAATATACTTTACATACAAGAGTCATTGTAAAGAAAATGTGTGCATTGCTTACAATGTTGAAAAATGTCGGCCAATTAAGTTGCTATCATGTTGGACCTTGACATAGACCAAAAAATTGTAAGCTGTGTTTTCAGAATATTATAACTAATCTAACCATCAAATTGGTTGGGTAAAACTGTGTTAATACATTTCCAAACATAAAGGCCATAAAACATATATGTGATCCGTCACTAAGTATAATCACACATTTTTTTGAAATCTTTTCAACTCTGAGTTTGCACATTTTTGGAAATCCCTCTTTTTTAACATTTTGACACATTCATCAGATTTGTTGTTTGATTGTTAAGATTAGCAAAAATGTGCATCACAAGTCAACAAGATCTTCTAGTGAAGTAACCTGAGTGTTGCTGAGTATGTTGTTTTGTGTGGCCTCAGAAATGGTATTTTCAGGAATGGAAACAGTTGTTTGCTGAACAACATTCCTATTACTAGCTACAGTAGTGTGTGGAACAGTCTGTTGCATGCTGGTTTGTCCCAACACATTGCCTGTGGTTGAGTACACCTGTGGATCTACATGGGTAATTGGGTATTGTGTGTGTGTATGTTGTTGACCTTGAGGATAGTTGACAGAGGTTTGTAAGTGTGGTGTAGGTAACATAGTTGAGATTGGATAATGAGGCATCATGAATGATTGTGGGTATGTTGAACCTGGAAACAAATTAGGTAAACCACCAATATTTGTGGGTTGAGTAAAGTAACTAGTAGTTTGAGTTGGTTGTAAATTCATATAGTTCAAGGGTTGCTGAGAGGTAGCACTTTGTACTGTGCTTAAGGCACCAGTATTGGTTGCAACATACCCTTGTCTAATTGGTGTTGGGAATAACGTACTTGAAGCCATTGAAGGTTGTCCAGATTGTTGTAATAGTGGATTATTGACTATTACAGTTGCCATTGTTGTTTGTGTAGAAATTGTGTTTTGATTGTCTGTTGTGTTTGGGACTGTATGTTGTTGCATAATGGTACGCCAATTTTCTATGGCCTCATACACTCTCACTGGTTCCTGTTCTGCCTGACTAGCTGACAGTAGGGTCAGCATAGCAGCTCTTACACGTTCCTGTCTATCTGAAGGAATTTTGGTTAAGCTAGTTGATAAAGAGCGACAAAAACGCTCGGCATCTGTTTCTGGAATTAAAGTGTTCATTATGTGAATAATGCGTGTGTCAATTATTTCCGGTAAGGATCTCATTTCCTCAGGTCTGCGGATTCTTCTTGCACGTAGAGGTTGTGGTGCAAAACGTGGAAGTACATTTGTTTGTGTTGCTTGTGTAGCTGGTGTGTTTGTTTGTTGCGTTGATGAGCCTTGGGTGTTGGTTTGTGCACTCTCTGTCCCACCCTCATGTGATTCAGTTGCTGCATCTTGTTGAGTCTCAGGAATTTCAATGTCTTCTCTGGCAGGTTCTTGTTCTGATGCTGAGGTGGCTGTAGCAGAGGGACCTGCTGTTGGTTCATCATCAGATTCGTCAAGATTATCCTCCGTTCTATAAGAAATGTAAAAACATATTACAATCTTAACATTTATGTTTGTCCAATTTGCTTCAGGGGTTTTTTTTTTTTTTTTTTTAAAAAAAAAAAAAACTTACTGTGTAACTTCTAAGATGGGTGCTAGGAAGCTTATTTGTTCATAGTAGACATATCTGCGTTTGCGGCCTTGGCTGGATGAGGATGGCATAGGGTTGTACTCCCTTCGGTACTGATCACGGGCTGAACGCCAACGCCTTTTTACCAAGTCAACTGGGGACAATTAACAAATATGTCACTTGCAACATTCTCCATAAATCTGCACACATTAATTTAAATAATGTTTGTGAAATGTAATATACAATTTAACACAATTATGTTGGTCAAATACTTAGGATGAAATATAATTTATTTAGATATTCTTCATTCAAAAACATGTTTAGACATTCACACAAAACCAAATAATATTTCTGAATAATTATATTTTAAGTCATTGTCATCTATATTTAAATTATAATTCGGTGTTTTTGCAATGACATTTGGCTAAAAATTACTCGAAATTTTATTTGATACATGTAGGTAATGATATTGACATGTCATTTTAATCAATTATTTTTTGTAAAAAAAAAATAAAAAAAAAATTTTCAAGTGTGATACTAAATTTTGACTAATCCAACAGGGAATTTAAAAACACATGACAGTTTAATCAGTTAATTAAGTAAATTCATGAGGAATTCCAAGTCAGATTACAAATTTAAGTATACTTCGATTTTTTACACTGATGAAAGTTTGGTGATACTATGAAAAAAGTGTACAGGAACTCAATATATTGAGTAGTACATACACCAAATCTTCTCATAGGATTTTACACTAAAAGACAACATAACTATGCCAAAACAATCACAGTTTGAAAGTATGAATAAATCCAAATATAGATATTAAATAAAAAAATATAAAAAAATACAACAACTTACCATATTTAGCACGCTTTGCAGGAGAACATCTAGACCATGCATTATTGGGGTACACTTCCTCAGCTACTTGATTCCAATGGCGATCAACTGTCAGTCGGTCATGGTAACCATCTACACGTGTATCCCATAATGGTGGGTGAGTCTCGACAGCTGTTATAAGTTTCTCCGTGTCCACCCGTGGTGCCATTATTATATTTCGAAGACGAAAGTTTGCTCAAAATAGATCTTGCAATACACAGAACTCCTACTTCTTGCTTGCTCACTCCTTCTGCAAATGCACAGTTAGTTTTGTGCAAGAAAATATGTTAGCAACGCCACCTGAAAGTATTTCAGAGTGTAACAAACTTTCTAATTAAAACACGGACACGGACCACACGGATAGCATACGGAGGCCATCCGTATCACGTACGTGTAAACACGGACCCATAGGATTTAATGGATCCGTGAGGACGTGATGCCGGTGGAAAACGGACATGTCAGCGCTTTTTCGACACGCACAAACGTACGCACGGAACGGACACACGCTCCGTGCGCAAACACTGACGTGAGGCTTTTTAGATTAAAAATAGTATGTCAACATCAGCACGTGTCTCCGGTACGTGCAAAAAATGCCAAAAACGTACCGGAGGCACGGATGTGTGGCACAGGCCTTAAAGAAGTTGTCCAGTTACCAAAACTGTTTTTTTTTTTTTTTTATAAATCTTGCTATTATGTGCCTCTAAACACATCTATCACGTTATTTTACCAATATTATCTTTTATCATGGTCTAGCATAACATCTTCATTTCTGGCTCCAGCTCTGATGGAGTTAATCTCTCTCTTAACTTCCTGTGTTCAGTTACTACAACTTCCATAATCCTTTGCAGTAACTAGCAATCTATCTCCCAACCCATTCTGACTGTTCCCTCCCTTCAGATCTCCACCACAACAGTTCCCTCCCCTCCTTCCTGTGTGCACTGCCTAATCATGGTATAGAGCTTTTATCCTTTGGTCTTTCTGTGCTGCATGTCACTATCTGTCTCCACTCTGGGACTTGTAGTGCAGGTGACCGGATGATACATGTCACTAACTGCCCCTCTCTGTGATTTCTGCTGCATAGTACCAACTGTATACACTCTCACCTGCACTACAAGTCCCATAGTGGAGACAGTGACATGCTCTGCTCTGACACATAGTGTGCTGCATGTCACTGTCTCCACTGTGGGACTTGTTGTGCAGGTGAGAGTGTATACAGTTGGTAGTATGCAGCAGAAATCACAGAGTGGAGACAGTGACATGTATCATCCGGTCACCTGCACTACAAGTCCCATAGTGGAGACAATTAGTGACATGCAGCAAACTATGTGTCAGAGCAGAGCATGTCACTGTCTCCACTCTGGGACTTGTTGTGCAGGTGACAGAGTGGAGCAGATTGGTCCCATGCAGCTGTGCTGCTGGTGGGAGTATATGATCACACTGCCGACACCGCCCGCTCTCCTGACAGCTGAGCAGAGCGGGCGGGTGGACAGTGTGATCAGATACTTGCGTGACAGGGGGGATTTCAGTGGAGGAAACCCCCCCTGTACTCCACACTGGAGCCCGTACCTGCCACAGCTGAATGCTGGTAAGCGTCTGCTTTCACCGCTCCACAGTAAAGTTCTCCGGCTCCTCCCCTCGATGCTGTGCTGTGACGTGCGGTAGTCACCGCCCACAGCCCTGTCAGTCACTGTGAGTGGCGCCGGCATCCTGTGACGTACCCGTCTTGTTTGAGAGCCCGGAAATGCCGGGACGTCAGAGGATGCCGGTGGCCACAGCTCCAGGCGGTCATGTGACAGGCACTGAGCGTGCAGGATAGCGCCGCTCAGTGCCAGAAATGGAAATAGAGGCTATTGAAGAAGATGCAGACAATAATAAGTGAAAATCATTGGGGGAAAAAAAAAAATGGGTGGACCACCCCTTTAAGTCTGGAACCCATGGACATCACCAAACGCTGGGTTTCCTCCTTCTTAATGCTTTGCCAGGCCTTTACAGCCGCAGCCTTCAGGTCTTGCTTGTTTGTGGGTCTTTCCGTCTTAAGTCTGGATTTGAGCAAGTGAAATGCATGCTCAATTGGGTTAAGATCTGGTGATTGACTTGGCCATTGCAGAATGTTCCACTTTTTTGCACTCATGAACTCCTGGGTAGCTTTGGCTGTATGCTTGGGGTCATTGTCCATCTGTACTATGAAGCGCCGTCCGATCAACTTTGCGGCATTTGGCTGAATCTGGGCTGAAAGTATATCCCGGTACACTTCAGAATTCATCCGGCTACTCTTGTCTGCTGTTATGTCATCAATAAACACAAGTGACCCAGTGCCATTGAAAGCCATGCATGCCCATGCCATCACGTTGCCTCCACCATGTTTTACAGAGGATGTGGTGTGCCTTGGATCATGTGCCGTTCCCTTTCTTCTCCAAACTTTTTTCTTCCCATCATTCTGGTACAGGTTGATCTTTGTCTCATCTGTCCATAGAATACTTTTCCAGAACTGAGCTGGCTTCATGAGGTGTTTTTCAGCAAATTTAACTCTGGCCTGTCTATTTTTGGAATTGATGAATGGTTTGCATCTAGATGTGAACCCTTTGTATTTACTTTAATGGAGTCTTCTCTTTACTGTTGACTTAGAGACAGATACACCTACTTCACTGAGAGTCTTCTGGACTTCTGTTGATGTTGTGAACGGGTTCTTCTTCACCAAAGAAAGTATGCGGCGATCATCCACCACTGTTGTCATCCGTGGACGCCAAGGCCTTTTTGAGTTCCCAAGCTCACCAGTCAATTCCTTTTTTCTCAGAATGTACCCGACTGTTGATTTTGCTACTCCAAGCATGTCTGCTATCTCTCTGATGGATTTTTTCTTTTTTTTCAGCCTCAGGATGTTCTGCTTCACCTCAATTGAGAGTTCCTTAGACCGCATGTTGTCTGGTCACAGCAACAGCTTCCAAATGCAAAACCACACACCTGTAATCAACCCCAGACCTTTTAACTACTTCATTGATTACAGGTTAACGAGGGAGACGCCTTCAGAGTTAATTGCAGCCCTTAGAGTCCCTTGTCCAATTACTTTTGGTCCTTTGAAAAAGAGGAGGCTATGCATTACAGAGCTATGATTCCTAAACCCTTTCTCCGATTTGGATGTGAAAACTCTCATATTGCAGCTGGGAGTGTGCACTTTCAGCCCATATTATATATATATGATTGTATTTCTGAACATGTTTTTGTAAACAGCTAAAATAAGAAAACTTGTGTCACTGTCCAAATATTTCTGGACCTAACTGTATACCAATGATTACTGACAGCAGGAACAATGGAAAGTCAGCGAGCATTCTGCACAGCCAGACACTGTGACCTTCTATGGTCAGAAACCACATGACTGTCAATGTACCCGTGACATAAAGCTCCACTCCAGTGGTGAAATTATGGCGTAATGCGTCAAGGGCTACGCTACTCATTAGCAAACAAGATTACTATAAGGCTGGGGCCACACGGGGATCTACTGTGATCCTCGCATGACACTCGCTAATGCTGGTAGCACAGTGAGAGCCAAGTGTCATGCGAGTGTCACTGCGGCTGAGGTCCGATCATGTGATCGGTCCTGAGCTGCGGCGGACGGGCTGGCATTGAGGAGGGACGGGCCGCCATTGAGGAGGGACGGGCCGGCATTGAGAAGGGACGGGCCGGCATTGAGGAGGGGCGGGCTGGCATTGAGGAGGGGCGGGCCGGCACTGAGGAGGGGCGGGCCGGCACTGAGGAGGGACGGGCCGGCATTGAGGAGGGACGGGCTGGCATTGAGGAGGGGCGGGCTGGCACTGAGGAGGGGCAGGCCGGCACTGAGGAGGGGCGGGCCGGCACTGAGGAGGGGCGGGCCGGCACTGAGGAGGGGCGGGCCGGCACTGAGGAGGGACGGGCCGGCACTGAGGAGGGACGGGCCGGCTCTGAGGAGGGGAAGGCAGGCACTGCGGAGGGGAGGGAGTAATTTATCTCCCTCTCTCCTCCGTAGCCGGCTATTGCCATTCTCGCCTTGCACTCGCGGTACACCGGTGTAATGAGAGTGCAGTGCGATTTTTCTCTCGCCCCATAGACTTGAATTTGGTGCGAGAGAAACAGAATCGAATTACACCTGTAGCATGCTGCGATTGTTTTTTCGGTCCGATTAGGGCTGAGAAAATAATCGCTCATGTGCGCTGACACACCGGCTAATATTGGTCCGAGTGGAATGCGATGTTTTATCGCACTCCACTCTCTCCGATTTTCATGCCGTGTGTCTTAGGCCTTAAATAGATGGAAGAAAGAAAACACATTCCGATGGATATTTGGATTCCGTTTTGTACTAGTGGAGACGGTAGGCCTGGGATGAGAAAGCGGTAGGGTAGGAAAGCCTGATTTATTCGCTCTCCGCGGTGCTTTCACATTCTTTTGCTAATGGCTACATCTCCTAAAATATCTTTTCAGTTCTAGCTGTAGATTACATTATTAAACTTGACAAAGACGTTAAAATCTGTTTTTTTTTTTGGCATCAAAGCTCGTACGATAAAATATCCGTGTATCCCGGGAGATCAATTACTCTGCTGTAAACACAATAATATTTGAAGTTTATTTATGACACCCGGATCCTCCTGTGCACATGAAATAAGACAAGAGTTTTCTCTCTTTCTGCCTCTCAATCTGTTCCGTGTTTATCGAGTCAATCAGCCTCGGTGATTATGCCGCACGCAGCGGTGTCTGTCTGATTGGGATCTGTACACAGTAACAATCTTATCACACAACAACTTTATTATCGCCGCGCTTTCCCCTTTTGTAACCTATTTATGCATCGAGTTCCGCGCGGCAGCTTTTAGTTAACGGCTCGTTTACATTATAATTAGTAAATCAGGCTGATTATTTACAGGCACAATATTTTGTATTTCTATTCTTATGTGGGCCATAAACGCGTGGATGATTGGGGGAGGAGGAGTATTCACCGCCACCGCGGTCTGAAGAATCGGATGTGTTCAATCCGATATCCTGCAGTGCAGATCTTATAAAAAGTAGAGCAAAGCCATGCTACGTGCAGACCATGAGTATTGGCAGCAGATATTTGGGCACCGAAGACCAGAGTTTGCAGGAAAAACGCTGCGTAAAATGATGCTTGTGTTTTTTGACTTTTGTTTTTGATGCGTTTTTACTTGTAATGGGTAAATAATGCTGAAAAAAAACCCCTAAAAGAATTGACTTGCGGCAGATTTGAAAATAAAAAATGCTATGATGGTTCAAATCTGCAAGAAAAAATAATCAGTGTGTGCACAAGATCTATTGGAACATGCGAATAAGACCATAGGATGACCCCTCAATATTTGGGCTCAAATAACCCCTTTAATCCCATGACCGTATCCTCTTGTGTACGCCCATGCCACAGATATTAAAGGATAGCCCCATATACATTACATAAAAGACCGAAGAATCCACAGATTACACTGATTTTAGCATGATCAGCCAACCATCCATATGGGTATGCAAGAGTTTGGGCACCCCTGGTCAAAATTACTGTGATCGTGAACAGTTAAGCAAGTTGAACATGAAATGATCTCTAAAAGGCATAAAGTTAAAGACAACACAAATTTTCTTTGTATTTTAGGCAAAAAAAAAAATAGTTTTAATCTTTTACGTTTTTAAATGAACAAAAAACGAAATGGGCCAGTGCAAACGTTTGGGCACACTGCAGGGTTAGTACCTACGGTAGTAGCACCAACTTTGCCAAGTGTCACAGCTTGTAAAATCTTTTTTGGAGAAGCCAATTCTTGTTTGAGGGATTTTCATCCATTCTTCCTTGGAAAAGTCTTCCAGTACTGTGAGATTCCTGGCTCGTCTTCCAGTTCTGTGAGATTTCTGGCTCGTCTTCCAGTTCTGTGATATTTCTGGCTTGTCTTCCAGTTCTGTGAGATTCCTGGCTCGTCTTCCAGTTCTGTGATATTTCTGGCTCGTCTTCCAGTTCTGTGAGATTCCTGGCTTGTCCTCCAGTTCTGTGAGATTCCTGGCTCGTCTTGCATGCAGTGATCTTTTGAAGTCTAGCCACAGATTTTAAATGGTGTTCAGATCAGGAGACTGTGAGGGATATTGTAAAACCTTCAGCTTGAGGTCATCTATTGTGGATTTTGACGTGTGTTTAGGATAATTCCTTTGTAGAAGCCATCCTCTTTTCTCCTTTTTTCAACTTCAGCTTTTTTTTTTACAGGTGGTATGTTTGCATCAAGAATTTGTTGAAATTTCATTGAATCCATTCTTCCCTCTACCCGTGAAATCTTCCCTGTGCCATTGGCTGCAACACAACCCCAAAGCATGAATGATCCACCCCATGCTTAATGGTTGTTCAGATGTTCTTTTCATGAAATTCTGTGCCCTTTTTTCTCCACACATACCTTTTCTCATTGTTTCCAAAGAGTTTTATTTTAACCTCATCGGTCCACAGAACTTGTTTCCAAAATGCATTAAGCTTGTTTAGATGATCTTTCTGACTCTGAATTTTATGGTAAGGATGCAGGAGAGGTTTTCTTCTGAGGACTCTTCCATGAAGGCCATATTTGTGCAGGTGTCTTTGAACTTCAGAGTCTGCTAAATCTTCCTGATGGTCTTTTGCAGTCAACGGGGTTCTGATTTGCCTCTCTAGCAATAATACGAGCAGCTGTCACAGAAGTTTGGTTGGTCTTCCAGACCTTATCTTGACTTCCACTGTTCCTGGTAACTGCCATTTCTTAATTATATTTCGAACTGAGAAAAGGCAACTTTAAAATGATTTGCTATCTTCTTATAGCCTCTTATATCTTCTTTATTTTCAGAGTGCTAGGCAGCTGCTTAGAAGAACCCATGGCTGCTGTAACCCATGGCTGAGCATTCATGTGTATGAGAAAGTCAGGAAAGTTACCGGTGGAGCTGGCAATTGTCTAATGTGTATGGATACCTTTACTCTTTATGTCCCCACTGTTGGCTCTTTTTCTCAGGCTGTCGTAAGCAAGACGGGCAGATGGCAATGCTTACACGTTGCATTGGACTTGGAGTGAAGGAACAGGACAAAGGGAAAGTCTCCACACATCTGCAGGGCTTCCACCTCACTGCTGGCCAAAGCAATCCTATCCTGATATATAGTGATGGACCGTGGCAGAACCAGTTGCAGTTTTGAGGACTTAGACAGTGGGTCATGTTTATTAATAATGGCAAATTTAGAGGTTAGTTGTAAGGAATTTTGCGGAATATTAATAGATATTTGATTTTTTTATTAATTGTGTATTTTTAGATTATTTAATTTTTCTATAATTAGGCATTATTTTCTATGAAAAGAAAATATTACCTGTTCTTGTTCCTTATCCCTAATGGAACAGATCTCCATCATTTTCCTAAGGGCTCATACCTTTGACTGTATTGCCGGTCTGACAAAACATCGAATCGCACGGACCAATGTTATTCAATGAGGCAGTGGCCGTCCGATCTTCTCCTTTTGTCCATTCGCCGCTTACACAATTTGCCTCCAATAATTGGATTGCAACCGTCCATTTGAGTCTATGAGTCCATGAAAATAATTATTGGACCGTACTCGGATGTCATCACAGACTGAAAAGAATGGAGAAGATGGAGACATTTTTTTCCCATTATTGTTTTTCACATCTCAGAAAAACAGATCTCACTCTGATTAAAGTCCGATCAGAATCAGGATCTGATTAGTATATTTGGACAGTTTTTCTTGGAGAAGACAACATGGTCGTGGGAACCTGGATTGCCCAGATGGTTGGATAGATGGAGGATAGATGGCTGGATGGATAAATAGAGGGTGGATGGATGGATGGATGGATAGATTGAGGATGGATTGATGGATAGATAGAGGATAGATGGATGGATAGAGGATAGAGGATAGATGGATGTATAGAGGCTAGATGAATGGATAGAGGATGGATAGAGGATAGATGGATGGACTGAAAGAGGATATATGGAGGGATTGAAGGAGGGTGGATAGATAGATAGAGGATGGATAGAGGATAGATGATGGATAGATGGATGGGTTGAAGATAGATGGCTGGATGGATACATAGAGGATAGATGGATAGATAGAGGATAAAGGCTAGATAGTTAGAGGATAGATGGATAGATAGAGGCTAAATGCATAGCTGATAGATGGAGGTATTGAAAGAGAATGAATAGAGGATAAATGGATGGATAGAGGATGGATGGATTGAAGAAGGATGGATGGATAGATAGAAGATAGATAGAGGATGGATGGATGGATGGGTAGATGGATGATAGAGGATGGATGGATAGAGGATAGATGGATGGAAAGAGGATAGATGGATGGATAGATAGAGGATGGATGGAGAGATAGAGGATAGATGGATGGGTAGATGGATGATAAAGGATGGATAGATGATAGATGGATTGGTAGATGGATGATAGAAGATGGATTTATAGAGGATGGATGGATTGAAGAAGGATGGATGGATAGATAGAGGGATGGATAGAGGATAGATAGAGGATGGATGGATGGGTAGATGGATGATAGAGGATGGATGGATAGAGGATATATGAATGGAAAGAGGATAGATGGATGGATAGATAGAGGATGGATGGAGAGATAGAGGATAGATGGATTGGTAGATGGATGATAAAGGATGGATGGATAGAGGATAGATGAATGGGTAGATGGATGATAAATAGAGGATGGATTTAGAGAGGATGGATAGATAGAGGATAGATGGATGGATGATAGATAGAGGCTGGATGAATGGATGGATGGATAGATGATGGATGTGTACGCACAGCGAGAGGTTGGCACATGTACACACACAGGCTGCTCGCATGCCTTCGCTGCTCCTGGCGATGGTGGCGGTGACTGCGATGTGCTGTGAAGGGTGGCGGGTGCGTTCATGCATGACAAGACCGGCTGTTACAATTCCGATCATGTAAGAGTTCATTTAGGAATCTGCTGCGGCCTCTCGGGGTGGACAAAGCCATGGAAACAAAATACAATGGAAATAATCATGGTTTTATGAATAGCGCTTTAGGATTTAGTTGTGAATGGTAACAAAATGTGATCTTTTCTGACTTCTATGTGAGGCTGCAGAAGCGGGGCGCAGGCGTCTCCAGAATCCGCAGCAACAGCATAAATGACTGAGGAGATGGTATGGAAAATGCTTCCACTAATCGCATTGTAAAGCATCATTCACTGGCTGCTGGCAAAGCACACAGCAAATATATATAGCTGTCAGTCTGCATTACCTGTAAATAATCTCATGGATGTCAGTCATGTCTGTGTCTGAATCCATTATTTTACTTTGCAGCAGCTTCATATGAGAGGACTTTACATTTGTGCACTCTTAAGGTACATGACAAGAAAATGATCTCTGAAAAGATGGATACATAGATTTATGAATAGAAAGATAGAAAGAAAGAAAGAAAGAAAGAAAGATAGATGGATGGATGGATAAATGGATATATAGATAGATAGAAAGATAGGATAGTTGGTTGGATGGATAGATAGAAGGATAGGTAAATGGATACATAGATAAAAGAATACATAGGTAGAAGGATATAGATAAAAAGAATTGATAGATAGATAGGAAGGATAGATGGATGGATAGGAAGGATAGATGGATGGATAGGAAGGATAGATGGATGGATAGGAAGGATAGATGGATGGATAGGAAGGATGGATGGATAGGAAGGATAGATGGATGGATAGGAAGGATAGATGGATGGATAGGAAGGATAGATGGATGGATAGGAAGGATACATAGATGGATAGGAAGGATAGATGGATGGATAGGAAGGATAGATAGATGGATAGGAAGGATAGATAGATGGATAGGAAGGATACATAGATGGATAGGAAGGATAGATGGATGGATAGGAAGGATACATAGATGAATAGGAAGGATAGATGGATGGATAGGAAGGATACATAGATGGATAGGAAGGATAGATGGATGGATAGGAAGGATACATAGATGGATAGGAAGGATAGATGGATGGATAGGAAGGATACATAGATGGATAGGAAGGATAGATGGATGGATAGGAAGGATAGATGGATGGATAGGAAGGATAGATGGATGGATAGGAAGGATAGATGGATGGATAGGAAGGATACATAGATGGATAGGAAGGATAGATGGATGGATAGGAAGGATACATAGATGGATAGGAAGGATAGATGGATGGATAGGAAGGATACATAGATGGATAGGAAGGATAGATGGATGGATAGGTAGGATACATAGATGGATAGGAAGGATAGATGGATGGATAGGAAGGATACATAGATGGATAGGAAGGATAGATGGATGGATAGGAAGGATACATAGATGGATAGGAAGGATAGATGGATGGATAGGAAGGATACATAGATGGATAGGAAGGATAGATGGATGGATAGGAAGGATAGATGGATGGATAGGAAGGATAGATGGATGGATAGGAAGGATAGATGGATGGATAGGAAGGATACATAGATAGATAGGAAGGATAGATGGATGGATAGGAAGGATAGATGGATGGATAGGAAAAATAGATGGATGGATAGGAAGGATAGATGGATGGATGGATAGGAAGGATAGATGGATGGATGGATAGGAAGGATAGATGGATGGATAGGAAGGATAGATGGATGGATAGGAAGGATAGATGGATGGATAGGAAGGATACATAGATGGATAGGAAGGATAGATGGATGGATAGGAAGGATACATAGATGGATAGGAAGGATAGATGGATGGATAGGAAGGATACATAGATGGATAGGAAGGATAGATGGATGGATAGGAAGGATACATAGATGAATAGGAAGGATAGATGGATGGATAGGAAGGATACATAGATTGATAGGAAGGATAGATGGATGGATAGGAAGGATACATAGATGGATAGGAAGGATAGATGGATGGATAGTAAGGATACATAGATGGATAGGAAGGATAGATGGATGGATAGGAAGGATACATAGATGGATAGGAAGGATAGATGGATGGATAGGAAGGATACATAGATGGATAGGAAGGATAGATGGATGGATAGGAAGGATACATAGATGGATAGGAAGGATAGATGGATGGATGGATAGGAAGGATACATAGATGGATAGGAAGGATACATAGATGGATAGGAAGGATACATAGATGGATAGGAAGGATACATAGATGGATAGGAAGGATACATAGATGGATAGGAAGGATAGATGGATGGATAGGAAGGATACATAGATGGATAGGAAGGATAGATATACTGTTTCCCTATAAAAAAGACCTACCCCGAAAATAAGCCATAACATGATTTTACCTAAATTTTGGAGCATGCTTGAAATATAAGCCCTGCTCCAAAAGTAAGCCATTATTACAGTCAGGGCCGGTGTTAGTGGGAGTCAATCTACACAATTTCTCTGGAAAAACACTCTTTTAGGGTCCCCAGCAGTTGTATACCGAGGTTAAGATTGTTTAAGAAACTCTGATGACTTCACAGTCACATTACATGATGTAATCAAAGGTCTCTTAAAGGGAACCTGTCACCAGATTTGGGGCCTATAAGCTGTGGCCACCACCAGTGGGCTCTTATATACAGCATTCTAACATGCTGTATATAAGAGCCCGGGCCGCTAGGTAGAACGTAAAAGCACTTTATAATACTCACCTAAACAGTCGCTGCGGTGGAGTTGGGCCATATGGGCGTCTTCGTTCTCCATTGCCTGTGCCTCCTCTTTCGGCCATCTTTGTCGTCCTTCTGAAGCCTGGGTGCATGACGCGTCCTACGTCATGCACACTCGCTGGCATTGAGGTCCTGCGCAGGCACACTTTGATCTGCCCTGAGCAGGACAGATCAAAGTATTGTAGTGCGCCTGCACAGGACCGGCGAGTGTGTATGACATAGACGCATCATGCCCCCAGGCTTCAGAAGGAGGACGTAGATGGCCGAAAGAGGAGCCACCGGCACCGGAGAACAGAGACGCCCATATGGCCCAACTCCACTGCAGCGACCGTTTAGGTAAGTATTATAAAGTAATTTTTACGTTCTACACAGCGGCCTGGGCTCTTATATACAGCATTCTAACATGCTGTATATAAGAGCCCACTGGTGGTGGCCACAGCTTATAGGCCCCAAATCTGGTGACAGGTTCCCTTTAATTGCAGGAGTTTAGAACTGAACAGGAGAAAGACTGGTATGCAGTACTGGCATTAGGGGGATGGGAAAGCAAACAGGGCATTTTCACAGGGCCCCCATGCTCCTAGGGGCCTATGTATTTATTTGCTGATGATTGGACTGCTTAAGGACCTTTGTGACACCACGTCAAGTGACTAAAGGTCTCATAATTGCAGGAGTAAGAAGCTGAAGAGGAGACCGGCTGGTGTGTGTGTGTGTGTGTGTATAGATAGATACACACATGTATTAGGCCGCTTTCACATTGCCTTTTCACCTACGTTCACTGGTCCTATCGGGGCATCCGTCCGAGCCCCCTACAAAACATGTTTGAATGCATGCGCTGACGGGGCCATTGACTATAATGGAGCAGACGGAATCAGCGTGTACTCTGTCTTGCACCATTTTCAGGCATATACGTTTTCTGCAGGCGGAAAACGTATTTGCCCCAAAATGGTGTAAAACAGAGTACACGCTGATTCCGTCTGCTCCATTATAGTCAATGGCCCCGTCGGCGTATGCGTCCAAAACATGTTTTGCGAGGAGGGGGTTTGGATGGATGCCCCGACAGGACCAGTGAACGTAGGTGAAAACGCAACACACAGAGTTTGGAGAGAGATGTTGATGTTCCGGAATGTGATCTGGCTATATTTGAAGAAATGTGGATTGTTGTTCATGGACAAAAATAAGACATCCCCTGAAAATAAGCCCTAGCACATCTATCGTAGCAAAAAATATTATAAGACCCTGTCTTATTTTGGAAAACACGGTAGATAGGAAGGATGGATAGATACATCAAACATCCTTTGAAGTTCGCATCTCTGGAACACCACCTCGTTTCATTAAACCTCTCTAGAGCCTCATGTCATCTCCAGAACTCATCGCCTTTTTTCACAAAACTTCCATACAGCTACATGTCTTCTTTGAAAGCCTCGTTAGTTTTTCATCCAGTTTCTTGACCTCTACTCTCTTGCTGAAAACACGGCTTAGTCTTCTGATCCACCTAACCGGAGTATCACAGACGCTTTTGAACTTTAGCCCACTTTGATGTAAACTTTCATCACATACCTCTGCCACTTGTCACTCTAAGTTACATATGTAATGTCTTTGGAGAAGGACCTCATTGGAATATAATGGGGGACACACATTTGTTTTAAATGTACAGATAGGTGTAAAATGTTGGCTTTTGCTAACTACATTTGTAGAGGCACAAAGGCCGTTGGGGTTTGGATTTTGAATTGAACCTATTTTTGTTAATATTTTTTCTAGTTTTATTTGTCTTTCCTCCAAAAGAAAAAAATGTGACCTTTGGTCACACTTTTGTGCTAAATCTATTGTACCATTGCTACTGTGGGACTAATTAGTCGGTGAGGTAGGGTTTGACTTGGACATGTAAAAAAAAAAAGTCGGGGCAGGGAATCAGACTAAGGGGTACTTTGCACGTTGCGACATTGCTACTGCGATATCGTCGGGGTCAAATCGAAAGTGACGCAC
This sequence comes from Anomaloglossus baeobatrachus, assembly GCF_048569485.1. NCBI lineage: Eukaryota > Metazoa > Chordata > Amphibia > Anura > Aromobatidae > Anomaloglossus > Anomaloglossus baeobatrachus. The sequence goes on from NC_134361.1 coordinate 46,572,140, forward strand.
ATCCGGCGCCGGTAACGACGTCGCAACGTGTAAAGCCTAGATGCGCCGATAAACGATCGCAAAAGCGTCGAAAATCGGTGATCTGTGTAGCGTCGGTCATTTTCATAATGTCGCACCAATAGGAGATACGATCTTGTTCCTCGTTCCTGCGGCAGCACACATCGCTGTGTGTGAAGCCGCAAGAGCGAGGAACATCTCCTTACCTGCCTCCACCGGCTATGCGGAAGATAGAAGGTGGGCGGGATGTTTACGTCCCGCTCATCTCCGCCCCTCCGCTTCTATTGGCCGCCTGCCGTGTGACGTCGCTGTGACGCCGCACAACCCGCCCCCTTAGGAAGGAGGCGGGTCGCCGGCCAGAGCGACATCGCAGGGCAGGTAAGTGCGTGTGAAGCTGCCGTAGCGGTAATGTTCGCTAAGGCAGCTATCACAAGATATTGCATGTGCGACGGGGGCGGGTACTATCGCGCTCGGCATCGCTAGCCGATGCTAGTGATGTCGCAACGTGCAAAGTACCCCTAAATCTTTACTCCTATAGAAAAGAAGTCAAATTCTATTATGTTACAACTCAGGGGTGTAGGTAAGAGGTATCGAGGTATTAGCCCTGCTACTAGGAGTATGGGGCAAAACTTAGTAGGAAAATCTGGAATGCAAATGAATACTAAATTTGAGTATATTTTTGTGATGATATCTAGTGTATCAGCTCTACTAGGGGATAATTAGCCAATTTGGTAGAGTTGGCCATATACCTTAGATGGCTTTTGGCTGACCAAGTTTACAGCCGATTATTGCACCAATGGTCATCTAGACCAGTTCTCACTTAAACATATACTCGTGCGCCCAGGAACTCCTATGTTCTCTATGAGAAAGCCATCGCCAGACATGTCCTCCGGAGGCTTATCTCCGGGAAAACCAAGAGATCAGTAGTCCGAAATCAGTCATGTCTCCTTGACATCTCTCCAGACAATCAGTTATCGGGGTCTCAATATACATTAGAGTGTTGACCAAATTAGTTGATATCAGCTGGTTGGCCTAACAGTCTAATGTGTATGGGGGTCTTTAAAGAAGGTGGCCGCTACTATAACAGTGATGGCCTATCCTTAGGATAGGTCACCAATGTACTATGGTACCCAGCACACTCCTCAATCAGCAGTTCTCGGCAGAGGGTAGTCGGAAATGCTCAGTTGCAGAGCTTCCCTGACTTCTCATAGCAGCCATGGCCAAGTACTGTACATTGAAATCAATAGGAGGCAGATATACAATACTCCGCCACGGACACTATCAGGAGATGAAGCAGCTCCGGAACTGAGTATTTCCGGCCGCCTGCTCCCGCTGCCGGCACTGGGAACTGCTGATCACCATGGGTGTCGTGTCAGATCCCGGCTGATCAGACATTAATGACCTATCCTAAGGATGTATAAGTAGTGGACAACCTCTTTAAGGCTTGGCTTAAACTTGTAAAAATAATAGTTCTTTTTATTACGTGACATGGGAGTCAAGCTAAATCTTTACACCCGTAAGACAGGTGTCTCCCATGAACCACTCCAACCATTTGTGCAGTTTGGTGCAGTCTTCCAAATGATGCAAAGCAAATCCAATTTTGCAATATCCAAGGCTCCAAAGACTCCTTCATCAATTGGAAAACTCTTTATTGATCCCAATGTACATGAGGGAATAAAAAACAGTGCAACGTTTCGGCCAACCCAGGGCCTTTATCAAGCCTACACCTTTTTATGGCTTGATAAAGGCCCTTCATTGGCCGAAACGTTGCACTGTTTTTTATCCCCAATATACATTGAGACCAATAAAGATTTTTCAATTGATGGAGTCTTCGTTGCATTGGATATTACAAAATTTATATCTTTACACCTGGGGAAAGGAAGGCTAGATACATTCCTGTAATGACCAGATCAGGTTAAGAGAACAAAAAGGATACAACTACATAAACCAAGCAACAAATACGCAGTACAAATAGTGTCTAAAAAGGTTGCTACAATGGCCAAAAAGACCATTTTTTTTGCCAACTTTGATGTTTTTTTTAACACAAACAAGCGTAAATGACTCTAAACTAAGATCAAAAGATGATCTATGGTATCACGTTGGGTTCTTTGATCATCCGTCTTCATAGACCGACCCTGAATGAGAAGTCACTTTGAACATTTCTGTTAAAAAAAAATCCTTATGTCCAAGAAATGACTGAACAGTATCCTCTAAGCTCCCATTAGTGTCAATACATCGTCGTTATATTTTACCATAGCATGACGGTAAAGCTGTTAAACGTGAACGCTTGCCCCCCTGGCCTGTGATGGTAGCGGTACTTTTTCTGTAGGGACACTCTGTCACTGCGGAGAGACAACAGATGGAGGAAGTGAACTGTTCTTTTGATGATAGATTTGCTGGAATATTCAGCATACGTCGTCACTGCAGGTGTCAGATACGGTTCGGTTATGTTAGGGGAGAGATGAATAGATGTTATTTTATTATCTTTCAGCATTTTTAGTACGTTTTGGAGAATATAAATCACCGTTGTGACCGTACAATTTGGTGATGTAAATAAAAGGATTTTGCAAGCAAAACTAGAACTCATCCACTGTGTCCTATACGAAAGCTCGGAGGGGTAGTCCTCGTTACAGAACCCATTCTTATATACACTATAGCTGTGGTACCCAGCATTGCCCGGTATAGAAACCAAGCGACTCTCTGTCTCTCCCACAATCTCTGTCTCTCTCTGTCTGTTTCTCTCTATCTCTGTTTCTCTCTCTGTCAGTCTCTTTGTCTGTCTCTGTCTCTGTCAGTCTCTTTGTCTGTTTCTCTGTCTGTCTCTGTCTGCCTGTCTCTGTCTGTCTGTTTGTCTCTGTCCATCTCTCTGTCTCTGTCCATCTCTGTCTGTCTCTCTGTCTCTGTCCGTCTTTGTCTGTTTCTCTGTCTGTCTCTGTCTGTTTCTCTGTCTGTATCTCTCTGTCTGTCTCTCTGTCTGACTCTCTCTGTCTCTCTCCCTCTGTCTCTCTCTGTCCATCTGTCTGTCTTTCTTTCTCTGTCCGTCTGTCTGGCTCTATGTTCATCTGTCTCTTTGTCTATTTGTCTCTATCTCTCTGTCTCTCTCTTTCTTTGTCTGTCGTTCTCTCTGTCCGTCTGTCTCTCTTTCTATGTCTGTCCATCTGTCTCTGTCAGTTTTTTTCTGTCTGTCTCTCTGTCTATCTGTCTCTTTCTTTCTCTGTCTCTCTGTCCATCTATCTCTCTCTGTCTCCACCAATATCATATTACCTTACACATAAGCTTCTTTTACTAAGAATCTCCTTTGTTGCCTATAGCAACCAATCACAGCTCCTATTAATGACCTGTAGGTCGCAGCTTCATTGACTTTAATGTAAGCAGGTTTTTTTGAGAGTAACCGTAAAATTTTCCCCTCAACACATAGTCTATGACGTTCCCTAATCAAATGAGGCGGCTGTGCAAAATTTTATGATTGTAAATGTGACTATGGATTCCTTTAGCGGACACACACACACACACACACATACACACATATACACACACACATATACACACACATATATACATACACACACATACACTCAGCTTTATATATTAGATTGTGGAATTTTCGGTGAATATATAGGGTCGTCTGTTCAGTATCCCCATGGGCAGAGTGGAGTAATTACAAAGATCGCCTCTCCCTCTGGAGGACTTGTCCTGTCCTGCATCATTGAGTGGAATGGGCAATGTGTAATGCTTAGTTCTACCTGTGGTGGCGCTGCAATAAAATTAAATAGGTTTTCCCAAAGATGAGAACTGATCATTGATCACTATAGGGGCATGTTCACACAGAAGAATTTGGTCCACATTTCACAACGGTATTTGTAAGCCAAAATCAGATGTGGAGTGGTGCAAATGTTTCTATTATATTCTTTCTTTGGTTGTTCCACTCCTGGTTTTGGTTTACTGATGTAAAAGACTGATATCTGAATGAGCCCTATGAGGTAGACGCTTTCAGACTATTGTCTAGAGACCCTTATCCCTTAACTGGAATCTGTCAGCAGGTTTTTGCTATGTAATCTGACAGCAGCATGGTGTAGGGCTCTTGGTGCAGCTTTTATATAATCCCTCTTTTACCTGCTGTAGATGACGCAGTTGGGACGCACGGACTTGGTGAATGTTCAACGTGGGGTAAAACACACAACACACGGGGTTCCACCAAAAGAAACAAGGGGTATGTCGAGAGCACTTTAACAATGGTGGGCCCTAGCGCTAGAGAGGGGGAAGATGCACACCTCCTCCACTTACCTGCAATTGTACTCAGCACTCCTAACATGCCCTATACAGGTTTGTCGCTGAACAGGAACCTGAAGCCCTGATTGACCCTACAATAGTCCTGGCTAGTGAGTGGATAGGTAAGGATCACTAGTCCAACCACTGCACTAAAACAGCAAATCAGGGAAGGACGACAAACAGGGGAATCCACAAAGGATAAATTCCAACTTCTTGGCTGCAGTCAAGCACCAGAACTGTAGTCAATACCACAACGGACAAAAAGGGTTACAGCAGCTACTTCCACCTCCAGGCCAAGTCTCAAACTGAGGATTCAGTATAACTGGCACCCTCTACAGGGAGAAGAGGGTATAGAGACTGGGAGTGGTCCCAAACCGGAAGCACCTGAGGAGGGGCAATAAGTATGCTGCTGGCAAGGATAAACTGACATTTAACCCATTACATGCCAAATAAAGGAAACTACATTTAATATTAAAAGCTTTGTATAGAAATGACTCTCTATCCCTGAATCTGTCACTAGTCTCATAATGTAGAGAGACAGCTGTGCTAGCAGTGCTATGAATGCTGAGTCCTGTATAACCACACCCACACAATTGATTGGCAGCTTGCCAGTGTACACAGGAAGCTGCCTATTAGTGGTGAGGGCGGGTTTACACAGATTAGCTGGACTGCCCTGCACCTGACATCTAGTCCTCTATTGATAATCTCCTGCTGATAAAACACTGATTTTATTTCTACTACAGCACCCAGTCTAATAAGTGACATGACACTAGAATCAGGCTCTCTTCTCCTATATTATTATGGAATCTGTCACCAGGTTTTTGCCACCTATTCTGAGAGCAGCATGATGTAGGGGCACAAAAGGAGCCAATGTGAAGCTTTCCATGCTGTATCCAGGGTATGTTTCATCTAGTTTTATAAACTGCAATCTACAAAAGTAAAATGTTAATAAAATGGAACAGATAAAATGTCTTCTGTAATATCATAAGTGCTGTGTAGGAGAGACCGCAGCACTTAGAACAAACAGACAGCGAGAAGAGGATGGACATGTTAAAAACTATTACTTAAGGCTTTCAGCAGGGTTCAAGGTCCTGTGGAAGACACTGAGCACAGAAACACGTCAGAGACGGAAATATCTAGAACAGAGATTGGAAATATTATTACATTGGAACTGTAGGAAACATCTAAAGGGAATCTCATAATTAAAGGGTTTTGTCTTGCAACCCCCATCTGTAAGGTCTAGTAGGGGATATAACTTTAAAGGGATGGCTTAAGAAAGGGACATGCCCAACGGCCGTGGGGCACTCGGGATCGGGCCGGTACTGTTTGGAAGTCTCGGTGGCAGGGCCCGACTCTGAGACCCTGGCGGTGTCGCTTAAACGAGGGATATTTACAGGAGATGAGTCGTGACGCCACCTGTGGTATTCGGCAATGTATGGCCGACGCTGGTGGATGGGACCACTGGGGCAGATGGTGATGCAGCAATGATGGTACAGCTCCCCACAGGTGGAGCAGGGCCCCAGGGCAACCGGTATAGTCTATGATGGAGGAATTAATGTTGGGGGCAGGACCGAAGACGCAGCCAATAACTGGACGACACAGGGACTGTAGTTTCCTTTATATTTTTACTTGGTAGTTGATGGTGCAGGCCAGGGAAACTGGTTCGGATGGTAACAGAGGTCTGGGCAGCCTGGAAGCAATTGGGGATCCACCTAGTCAGGTGGGTTCGGAGGACTTCCTTCAACGCTGTCCTGTGAAGGTCCCTGCTGCTTAAAGGGAACCAAACATCAGGATTTTCGTGTATAAGCTGCAGCCAGTGCAGTACTGGCACTATGAGGCACATTGTGTACATACCATTGGGGTGCAGCTCGGGTGTTTAGGCAGCGAAATCCAACTTTATAAAGTTTGAAATTTCGTGCACTTTTTGATTGACGTGTGCACCTCTGCAGATAATGTCCGGGCGGGTTATGCAGGAGTTCCCCGCCCCCCCACCAGCCTGTTCCTCCCTCTCTCCTGATGTCCGGGCGGGTTATGCACGTGTTCCCCGCCCGCGCCGCCTGTTCCTCCCTCCCTCCGGCTGTATGTAACTATCTAATCTTCAGAAACATGGCGCCGGAGTGGGCCTCTGCGCATAGCGCTTATCTCCGGCGCCATGTTTCTGAAGCCCGCATTACACAGCTTGGTGTCTGCAGACTGCAGAACAGCTGATCGGAGGACGCGATCAGCTGTAGCTATGATGACGTGCCGCCTCAGGACACCGGGCCAGGACAGGAGCTTGCCAGCGACATCGGGGATCAGGTGAGGTAAGTTCACAATGGACTCACATGACCCCGTGACGGCAGTGCTGCGAGACCCGGTCACGGTAGTGATATCGCGTCCTCCGATCAGCTGTTCTGCAGTCTGCAGACACCAAGCTGTGTAATGCGGGCGTCAGAAACATGGCGCCGGAGATAAGCGCTGTGCGCAGAGGCCCACTCCGGCGCCATGTTTCTGAAGATTAGCATTTTACATACAGCCGGAGGGAGGGAGAAACAGGCAGCGCGGGGGGGCGGGGAACACGTGCATAACCCACCCGGACATCAGGAGAGAGGGAGGAACAGGCTGGTGGGGGGCGGGGAACTCCTGCATAACTCGCCCGGACATTAACAGAGAGGTGCACACGTCAATCAAAAAGTGCACGAAATTTCAAACTTTATAAAGTTGTATTTCACTGACTAAACACCCGAGCTGCACCCTGATGGTATATACACACTGTGCATGATAGTGCCAGTACTGCACTGGCTGCAGCTTATACACCAAAATCCTGATGTTTGGTTCCCTTTAAAGCTATGCTGCGGCCCTCTTCCTGGTGTTGGTACTGTTTCTCACCCGTATGGCAGGCGACGCAAGCCTTTTACAGGTGCTGCTCTTCTGCTAGCAGCTCCGGGCTCTAGTATGATGCTGTGCCTCGGGAGTTTTGTGTGGCCAGAAGACATGCAGTCTCCTGCCCTACGGATTCAGCTGCCAGGCCTTCAGTACCCGGACAACCAAGTACTCCGGCGTCCTGTTCCTAGCGCTCTGCTCTGGGGCGAGCTCTGTTCCTGCTCCGCTCCCCAGGCTCTTTTCCCAGAAACTGTTTGCTTGATTCTGCTCTGCTCTCCTCTTCCCTGTTTCTGACCCCCTCCCCCAGGCTAGAATGTATAGGGAAGTGACTCGCCCACCCCAGGGCTATGGGACACCCGGTGCCGGGCCGGACTAGTCCGGTGGTAGTCAGTGGTGGCTGGGCCCGGCTCCGTGGCCCTGGTGGGTGTCAGTAGAATATGTGGCTTGATGAATAAAGTTTGTGTTCGTGACGCCACCTGTGGTCTGCGGCTATTAAGCCGCCGCTGCTGTATGAGGCCTCCGGGGTGATGATACGGCAGCAATGGTGGTACTGCTCCCCACAGGTGGAGCGGAGCCCCGGGGACACTGTTAGTGCTCGTGAAAGTCTATGGGGTTGTGTGGCTAACACGGTGCAGGGCCGACAGGCAATGAAAGAACCAGGCACAAACAACAGTCTCTTTACCTTGTCCTCTTTTACTTTGGGAACAGTCCAGTCCTGGGAGACCGTTACAGGTGGTGATGGGGATCCGGTCGGCCTGGAAGTACTTGGGGTGATCTTTCTGGCCAGCTGAGTATGAGGCCTACTCCTGTGCTTTTCTTTGTTATGATAGGACCCTGCTTCTCTGAATCCAGCAATGGCCCTCTTTGCTGCTGGGACTGATGGTACGTCCCTTTCCCTCTGTAGCAGGCTGCGCAGGCCCTCTCTGGTGCTTCTCTGCTGGAGTCCACACCGGGCCCTGATGCTGCAGCTGTACCTTCGGGATGTTTATGGGCCAGGTGCTTGCAGCTCTCCTGCCCTTCGGATTCGGCTACCAGGGAGTATGTTTAAGCCCTGGTGGCAACAGACTCCGATGTCCGAGTCTCTCCGCTGCCTCTCAGCTACTCCTGCTTCCCTGGGCCAAGCTACTCTAGCTCTAGGCCCCAGTTCCACAGGACAGCTCACTCTGCGTCTGCTTCCTTCCACTTCTCTCTACAGACTGAACACTACTTCCTCCCCCAGGCCAGACTTGAGGAATGCTCCCTGGAATTCCAGGTTCAGAGCTCCCCCTGCTGGCCGGAGGGAGAACTGCGTTGGGTGTTAAACTTGCTGGCCAATGGACCTCCCCATTACCTCCAGGCTCAGCATTAACCCTTTGGAAGGTCAATGCTGTTGTGGCGACCAGGTCCTGGGGCGCCACAGAAGCTCCCCTTGAGCCAGGTTCTTTAGCTTCTGGTCTGGAGTCAGGAAAGTGTTGACTGCTAGTGCTACCAAGCGTGGGGGACCCCCTTCTTGCTTCCAGGCATAACAGCACCCCCTGTAAGGAGGACAACACTACTGGGGCAACCAAACCACTGGGGTGCCACAAAAGAAATCTCCTTCCATATTCCCTATGGCTGTTGTGATCCTCCAGGAGAGATGTGACCCATTTATTCATTTAAATAGGCAAGATGTAATACAACATTTTCCCTGTAGTGGCCACTGTAAAGGAAATGTGCAGATTGTTGGGGCTTTCTAAAATCAGCCAAAAAGTAAGACTGAGTTCACATGTCCAGTAATGGATCCTTTTTTTCTTACAGGATTTGTTTCAAATGGATCAGTTAACAGATCCGTTCTCCATAGAATCCAATGTTTAAAAAATGGATCCGGCAGAAATCATTATGCCAACCGTTCTCTGCAGGATCCGTTCTAATGGATGATTACACGACATGTGAACTTGGGTTAATCCACCCACTGATTGTCAGGGTAGATTTTAGAAAAAGGTAGCCGTACGCTTATATGACGCCCTGGCAAAACCAGGTAGTCACAGTTAGGCCCCCGCACAACACCGTTCCCTCATTAGGCAACACACAGCCAACCAAAAACCCTAGTCACCCCCTTTAGGGAAACATAGACACACCAGTGGGCGTGACCAGGTGGTTGGGACACGCCCACCTAGGGGTCTAGACAGCCCGAGGCGGGAAACAGAGAGTTGAGTCTAAGTCAGAGGAGTCTGAAGTGCAGTTTGGAGAGGAGTGTGGGCTGGAGCTAGGGGTAGCTCCAGCAGGAAGCCAAGTTGAACGGTACCAGGGCAGGAGCCCTGGTGCCCCTGGCGAGGAGGCAGACAGTGGTCTCCATCAGCAGGAGGCGGGAAGACGGCTTAGCAGAACCGAGGTGGACCTGGACAGGGTTGTAGCCCGCCGATACCGACACGGGGAACCGACCCGGAAACCGTAGCACAAAGGGGGGTACTCGGACCCTGAAGCCAGAGACCGGAAACAAGCGGACTGGTTAATTAACCGATTGAGGCCAGGACTAGAGGTCCTGTCCCACCCAAAGTCCCTCATAGAAGACAACAGCCCACCGATTAGGGATAAGAGGTCACCGCCAGGGCCCATAGATCCCACGGGCCAGTGTCTGGGGGCACGGCTCCTTAGGCCACATGCAGCCGGGAGCAGACTCCTGTGTTTCACACCAGGAAAGTCCACCTTACACAAAAGTGCAGGAACAGGATAGAGACCACCAGCCGGGTGGGGGACCCTGAATGCAACCGGCCGCGGCACCGGCCACCATCACCTTGGTTTACCAGAGACTTCTGTGTTTTAGTAACAGTGAGTACACCAACACCCCCTGCGGTCGCTATCCCCTGCACCGAGCCACTGGGTCCCGGGGCCACCATCCCTGCCCATGGAGGGGTTAACAACTTGCTGCCCAACATCTCCCCTGGGTGCCCCATAACTGCAGCGGTGGTGTCCTACCTCACCACACACCGTGGGTGGCGTCACAAACTTATTACGGCCCAGCCCGTACACCTACGTCCCCCCATTTATTCGGCGTGTCCGCGAGACCCCCGGGTCCGGAGACCCTCGAGCCACCTCCCCTGAAGGCCCGGACGCGAGCAGCGCCGGCTGCTGGCACGGGGGTGGCACACTTAGGTAATATAAAATGAATTATAGATGTATTGAACAAACCAAAAATATTAAAATGTATCTTCATCTCATAAAGGAGGCTGACCATATGGCATTGCATTAATATAGGCTCAACATCTAGTATAAGCATGTATGAAAAGAGACTTTCTTTGGAATTCAGGTGCCAACATTGCCGGGGAAGTCAGTAGATCAAGAGACCATAAAAGATGAGGACAAGGTAGAAAAAGCCTTCAGGGGGAATGTTCACCTCTTTTGTGGTCTCCTTCATAACTCCCTTACCTATCCCACTTGTATATGAATTGTAAATGCACCGGAAAACAATAGGAAAATAGCTATGGGCAAATCAACATTGAAGTCACTGGACAAGGTCCTCAAAACGAGGAACATTTCACTGGTGAAGTCTGGTCTATTCTGTAGTCACATATGAATGCGAAACCTGGACAATAAAGTAACAAAACAGGAGAAGAAATAGTGCCTTTGAAATGTGGTGCTGGAGAAGGATGTTATCAATACCATGGATGGCAAGAAGAACAAATATATCAATATTGGAACAAATCAAGCCAACCTATCAATCAAAGCAAGGATCACCAATCTACGACTGGACACATCATACGATGAGAACAATCACTGGAAAAGGACATCATGGTTGGAAGAATAGAAGGAACAAGGTGAAGACCCGATGGCTTGATATTAAGCTAACTGCGTAGAAGACCCTGGTGGATCTAAAGACTAAAGGACGCTTTACACGCAACAACATCACTAACGAGATGTTGTTGGGGTCACGGAATTCGTGACGCACATCCGTTCTCATTAGTGACGTTGTTGCGTGTGACACGTACGAGCGACCGCTTACGATCAAGAATACTCACCTTATCGTTGATCGTTGACGCGCTGTCCATTTCCCAAATATCGTTGCTGCTGCAGGTACGATGTTGTTCGTCGTTCCTGCGGCAGCACACATCGCTATGTGTGACACCGCAGGAACGAGGAACCTCACCTTACCTGCAGCCGCCCGCAATGAGGAAGGAAAGAGGGGGCGGGATGTTCGTCCCGCTCATATCCGCCCCTCCGCTTCTATTGGGCGGCCACTTAGTGACGTCGCTGTGACGCCGAATGAACCGCCCCCTTAGAAAGGAGGTGGTTCGCCGGTCACAGCGATGTCGCTAGGTAGGTAAGTAGTGTGACGGGTCCGAGCAATGTTGTGCGCCACAGGCAGCGAATTGCCCGTGACGCATAACCGACGGGGGCGGGTGCGCTCGCTTCCGATCTCGCTAGCGAGATCACAGCGTGTAAAGTGGCCTTAAGTCTAAAGACTTTTTATAAGCCAGAAACACATGTATATTAAAGGAGTTTTCTTTTTTTTTTTTTATAACTGAATGTTTTATTAAGTTTTTAGAACAGATACAAAAAAAAAATACATGGATGCATGGAAATGTCTCACAAGCTTGTTAATAACTGTAAACCAGAAATCAGTATCCATATTATCCACTAATACACTGAAAACAGGGAATATGACAAGACGAACAATACAATACTAGACAGGGAAACATAAGGGAGGGGGGATGGATTGGGGAGGGTGAGCATATCAGGCTTCAATCAAGACCTTACTTCACTGTTATTCTTTGTTGGCCCACTAAGTATCCCAAAGTGACCAAACACTCTCAAAAAGATCTGCTGTGTTATTTGACAGGGCAGATAAATACTCCATCCTTCTCACATCTTGGATCCAAGATTGGAGATCTGTAAGTGAGGGTGGATGGGCCAACCTCCAGTTACGGGCAATTAGACATCTAGCTGCTGTGGTCATGTGTAATAGTAACCGCTTCACTCTTTTCCCCAGCTGAGCAAGTGGTATATTTAATAAATAGAATTTAGGATCCAGGGGAATCCGAAGGTTAGTAACTTTATAAATAAGAGATTGCACCAACCTCCAGAAACACTGGATATTGGGGCATACCCAGAATATGTGCAGTATGTCTCCTCCTGTGGCTCCACACCTCCAACAATTGTCAGGTATAGCTGGGTTTAGTTTATGTAGTAGTGATGGGGTGTGATACCAATACATAAGTAATTTATACTGATTTTCCTTATAGACATAGCATGAAGATGTCTTAGAGGCCGTATCCCAGATCCGCTTCCACATACACAAGGGAATGGACTCACCAAGGAAATCTTCCCATTTCCTCATATATGTATGATTTGGCTTGTCTTCTGGGCATGGGGCCATTAAAATACGATATATATCGGAGATGAGGCCTTTAGTAGAGGCCCCAGCTCTGCACAATCTCTCAAAAAGTGTAGGGATAGAGACCTCCAAGGAGGTAAAAAGGGAGAGCATCAGGTGTCTAACTTGTAAATACCGATATTGGGAATTGCCAGGGAGATTAAATTTAGCAGCTATGGTGGCGTAGGGGAGAAGGACTCTGGAACGTGCGTCTACTATGTCAGCAAAGCAAAAGAGTTTCCTGTCAAACCACGTTTTAGTCGCTGTACCCTGCATACCGTCCGGCATTCTGGGGTTAAAAAGAAAAGAAGTCAATGGAGAGTGTTCAGATTTAAGTGGAAACTTCTTGACACAACAGTCCCATATCCTCTTCGTGAAGGCTATAGGGCCCAGAGTATGTGGGTCAGGCTTATTAGATGAGGTGCCCCAAAGGTAGGAGTTAGGGTGTATTGGGGCTAGCCATAACTTCTCTATTTCCATCCATCTAGAGAAGGCACTGCGATTAGACCATGCAGGGATGTGACGTAAGTGTGCTGCCCAATAGTACCTAGTAATATCAGGGACCCCCAGGCCTCCTCTCAGTTTACTGTCAAATAATGTCGTTTTCTTGATTCTATGTCTCTTATGGGCCCAAACAAATTGAAGTATACTAGACTGAATGTTGCGCAATTCTTTGTATGGTACACACACCGGAAGGGTCTCAAACAGGTAAAGGAGCTTCGGCAGGACAGACATTTTGACTGCAGAGATTCTTCCAAACAGAGACAATGGGAGCTTGTTCCAATTGAGCAGGAGCCTTTTTATCTCAGTAAATAAACTAGGATAGTTCTGCTGGTACAAGAGCTTATACTTAGATGTTAATTGTATCCCAAGGTATGTCAAGGATATGTTTTTCCATTTATAGTTGTAGTTTCCCTGTAAGGAGGAGACCCGCACCTGTGGAATTTTAAGAGGTAGAGCTTCCGTTTTGTTCTGATTGACCTTATACCCCGACAACCTTCCACATTGTAGTAACAAGGAATGCAAATTCGGGAGGGTGATATGTGGTTGGGACAAGATCAATAGGACATCATCCGCATATAGAGATAGCTTAAACTCCTTATCTCGTACCATTACTCCATGTATATTAGGGTCATTGCGAATAGCAGCAGCCAATGGTTCAATACACATGACAAAGAGAAGGGGGGACAAAGGGCATCCCTGACGAGTGCCGTTGTGTATTTGAAAGGGTTGAGATGTGGCATAAGGAAGCTTGACCGAAGCTGAGGGGCATGAATATAGACTTTTCAGGGCAGTAATAAATGGACCCGAAATTCCAAATTGATGCAATGTTTCGAACATGAATGGCCACCCCAGACGGTCAAACGCCTTCTCCGCATCCAAACTAAGAAGGAGTGCTTCACTCTCTGTCTTATTAACAACCTCTACTAAGTCAATGATCTTCCTGGTATTGTCCCCTCCCTGTCTACATGGGACAAAACCCACCTGGTCTTTATGTATTAGGTGAGGAAGTAGAACTGAAAGGCGTAGAGCTAGTAGTTTAGTGAAGATTTTCAAATCAGCATTAAGGAGTGCTATGGGCCTATAGTTGGCACATTCCATAGCATCCTTCCCAGGTTTGGGTATAAGCGTAATATATGAATGTAACATACTTGTGGGTATAGGGGAGCCCGTGAGGAAGCTATTAAATAATTTAAGTAAATAGGGGGTAAGTCGATCCGCAAACGCCTTGTAGTAGAAGTATGTCAGACCGTCTGGACCCGGTGATTTTCCATTAGGAAGTAATTTAAGCACCTCTCCTACCTCTTCACACGTGATTTCTTTATTCAGTGTGTTTACAGCATTCTTAGTAAGGGTAGGCAGCTTACACTGCACAAGAAAGGAGTGGATTAGCTCCCTCTGTTTTCCTGGGTCTGTAGGAAGAGTGCTGGGCAAAGAATACAATCTTGACAAATAATCCTGAAAAATCTTTGCAACTTTAGTGGGGTCATATCACGTATTCCCTCCCGAATCTCTCAAGGCATAAACGGATGAGTTCCCCCTCTCCTCCCTAAGTTGGCGGGCTAAAAGAGAGTGAGATTTTTCCTTTGTCATAGTATTTATGCCTGCTATAGAGTAGTAATTTTTCTGTTATATTGACCTCTAGGTCCTTCAGTTGGGCACGAGTCTTTACTATACCTCTAAGGGTACGTATTGATGGGTTAAGGGTCATCCTATTTTCTAAGTCTCTGAGACATTAAAGGAGTTTTCTAACACAAAAAACCCAAAACATTTCTAGACATGGATAGGGAAGGGCGGACCCGTGGTTGTTCAATTCGGCGGGTTCAGATAAACTTTAGATAAGGTTCAGTTTGACCCGGATTTGACCTGAACCCATATGGAAGTCACTAATTGGGCAGTTCGGGCCTCCGCCTACATACAGCCAGCCATAGACAGATCAAATCCAGGGTGGGTGGACGGGGTTTTCATTTTTTTTTTTGTTTGGTGCACACTACATCTGATCACGCTGTTGTTACCCCCAGTGCGAGCCGACCAACGCTGTGACTGATAATACCCAAGCATATCGATGCTCACGCGAGTGATTTTCAAACGTAAAGCACCCGAACTCCGAACCCAAACTCTGGACTTTTTTTGTGAAGTTTGTGCTTGGTATGGACACTGAACCTCAGATTCGCTCCTCTCTAGACTTGGATATTTTCACTGGGGGAATCTACTTTTCTGTCAACACCATAGATTTAGTAGTCTGCATCTGCTCCGGAAGCAATGTGGATGTCTGCTGGACCACTGAACCCTGTGATGGGCGACTACAAGAGTGCGTAATTGGACGCTTCTCTGATGACCTTCACTGCTAGTCACCCAACCACTGCAGCCAATGACAAGCTTCAACAGTCCTTCCGAAACCAGGACAGACCTTAAGAGTCGCCAGCACTGGGTCCACTGAGGTGATGGGAGGTGTAAAATTCGCCATTTATTATTTTGTCACTACCTAAAAATATAATTAGAGCATTGGACAAGTCTATATTTGTTACAACTGGGTCGCACTAGCGTACCTTGGACGTGCGTTGGGACCTTTAACAAAAATATCACCAAGACCTTATAAGTAAAACATCCAGTAACATTAAATCTGCTAATGGCGGCTACCAGAGATATAGTTTATGTCTCACTGGCGGAATATACGAGTTTCCCATAATCACAATCACAGTTTAATGCCTGCAGCTCCTGTTCTTCTCTTGATATCTCCCAGAATTGACTGGAGCGTTTTCTCGCTGTCTCCGACTCTCGGCCTTGTTAGAGCAAAATAAAAAATACTGTGTCCATAATAAGCTGAAAGTTTGTACAGGTGGCAGAAAGCCAAAGCACAATGCACCAAACCTGCAATCGATCATGAAACTCACATTCTGGATTTTAGATTTCTTAACCAAGAAGAAATACAGACAAGGACGTTGGTGCTGTACCGATGCCGGCACTCGGGGGAGCGTTGCACCGTTTACCCTTTATGCCTGCAGCCTCTCTGCAAACTGTTCTAATCTTTTTCTAGTGATGAATGAGTACACAGTTTAGTGGGATTAATGGAAATGGCTGAAAGTTTTCTGTCTGCCTGAGCTCCCCGGTATGACAAGTGACTGCGGTCGCTCCGATCAGGAAATAGTGTGTGCTTCGTCTACAGTCCATAGTTCATCCGGGTGCTCCACATTAAAGGAATAGACTCATTACCAGAATCACAAGATAAGTGAGGAATTTCTACCGGCCACCCCGCTAATTACTGGGGATGATGGAATCTGCCAAAATTTGAATTCGGCATTTGACGCACCCCAGGGCCTTGGGGTACTCAGTTCCAGGCCTTGAATCACCAGGACGTATCACGGGTGGCCGGTGTCCAATTCCGTGACCCTGGAGTCGATTAAAAAAGAGGGGAAAAAAATAAAAAGTAAAAATAAAAATACAATTTTTTTTGTGACGCCACTTGCGGTATGCGGCTATATGGGGAAACCCGCCGCTGCAAAGTCTCTCACTACTGGGGCTGGTGGTATTGGTCAGCTTGGATGTTATGGCCCTCCGCAAGTAGAGATAGGCCCCATAAGAGAATGATGGTGGTTGTAGTATGGTGAAAGTTAATGATCCAGAGGTGCAGGAAGAATTCAGACAACGCAGCGGCTGCGGTTTAACTTGTTCTTTACTTACTATTTCCGTGGAGCTGGTTTTTACCAATCTGGGCCTCAGGTGATTCAGTATTCCCTTGATCTCAGTGCCGGTGTAGTGATTTGGTGAGCTTTACTTCCTTGCACCCGTCTGTAGTTGGTGGGTCCCCGTGGCTTGAAGCGTTCTGGGGTCCCCTCCTGTTGTCCCAGTCCTGGCCCGTATTGCAGGCAGCTTGAACCTCTCTTGGGTTGGACCTCTGTCACCATTCACGGGTTCCCTCTTTGCTGCTGTGCCCCGGACACTAATGTTGGTGAGGAACCTTGATAATTCCCTCACCGGGGAAATTTATCAGGTGAGCTTGAAGCGTCTTCCTGAACTAGGGCTCTGCACCCCGCCAGTGCCTGGTCCCGTGAGTACTCACACCGTACTCTCCCTGGCAACCGTACTCCTTGAGCCCAACAAGTCACTTTACACTTTCTGTCTGAACGTCAACTTCTGACTGACTTAGGACAGACCGCCTGGCTGACTTCGGACTCTCTGTCTCCAAGGTGTCTGTCTACTGTCAACTACACTGACTAGCCCCTCCTCCTCCCGGTTTCTGACTAGCGGATTGGATAAGTTCCGACCAATAGGTGGCCATCCATCAGATCCGTCTCTAGCCTGTTACCCAATCAGGGAAAAAAGCAGAATTATGTGTGTTTGAATGGTATTTACCGGTACTGATCTTCCAGGAACTCGTGGGTAGCACTGCACCTGTTACTGGATGCAATACCCTGTGGCACCTGATGCCTCAAGGGTGCCACACATTCAATGTGAGTTGAGTTTTCCTTACTATGCTTTGGGGTCTCTCCAGACCCCAGAAAATAAACAAAACCTACAGCAAGTAGATAGTAGCCTACAGTGAGTACATAGTACATATAAATAACATAGGATTATTTGTAGTGTTTTTGATCAAAAAAGTGTAAAAACCGTCCCACCTGAACAAGGTGTACCCCAATCTGGATGGTTCGACCCTCTAGTATTAAAACCTTACTTTGTGTCAACCAACCTCAATGGAGATGGGGGCAGAGTAGGACTGGGGCCCATGCGAAATAATAGGCATAGGGTAAAAAAAATGCCACTAACTACACTCTGATCTGGCCTGTCTCACCCACATTCCACCATACGGCCTCATGACTTCCTCTTTGGACATCTTCAATCCACACCAAGAATCCTGGCAACAAGTAGGTCGTATGCTATGGCGTCACAATGTGCACCAACTGAGCAGATGACTATGCCTTGGTCAACACACATCAGAAGCCAGCTTTGCTCTGGAAACTCCAGCCCTGAGAGAAGATGCTTGAAGAGGACATCACACACTTGGGGAAAGAAAGAGGCCGGATGGAGCGAGGACTAGACCGTGGGTTTAGGCGGTGGCAGGAAAGCTGAGCAATGCAGTTTCCATTTTTTCTTTTTATTTTTGTAAACCCCATAGTAAATACCTCCAATTAGATATGTGGTATAGTGCTCCTGATTCACTATGTCGTTACCTCATGCTCAGGGGATTGTAGGACCTAAGGTATCTATGGTTACGACCGTACCTAAGGTCCAGCAATGCCCTAAACGTGAGGTAAGCAACATGGCTAATCAGGAGAACTATACTACATTTCTAATTGGAGATTTTTGCTAATAATATTATTACACCTACTACATACATACATAAAAGCGCTGTGGAAATAACAGCGCTATATAAATGAATAAATATATATTATTATTATTATATATTGGGATAAGATCTTGGCGATGGGAATAACCCTTTATGTAATGGGTACTTTGCACGCTGCGACATCGCAAGCCGATGCTGCGATGCCGAGCGCAATACTCCCCGCCCCCGTCGCAGCTGCGATGTCCTTGTGATAGCTGCCGTAGCGAACATTATCGCTACGGCAGCTTCACATGGACTCACCTGTCCTGGGACCGTCGCTCTGGCCGGCGACCCGCCTCCTTGTTAAGGGGGCGGGTCGTACGGCGTCACTGCGACGTCACACGGCAGGCGGCCAATAGGAGCGGAGGTGCGGAGATGAGCGGGATGTAAACATCCCGCCCACCTTCTCCCTTCCGCATATCCTAAGGGAGCCGCGGTGACGCCGGTAGGAGATGTTCCTCGCTCCTGCGACTTCACACACAGCGATGTGTGCTGCTGCTGGAGCGAGGAACAACATCGGACCATCGCGTCAGCGTAATTATGGATTACGCCGACGCTACACCGATGATACGATTACGACGCTTTTGCGCTCGTTAATCGTATCATCTAGGCTTTACACACTACAATGTCACCTGCGATGCCGGATGTGCGTCACTTTCAATTTGACCCCACCGACATCGTACCTGCGATGTTGTAGTGTGCAAAGTACCCCTAAGAGTATCTTCTGCCATAGGGAGTCCAATGTAATGATTATACTTAATGATATTCCAACCCCTATATTAAATCCCATCATAGTAAAGTTCCCTATCCTGCTAGGTACGGGGAAGTACCAAGTGCACGACAAAAGGGAAGGAAAACCTTGTGACTAGGGAAAGGGAAGATGGTGACTCCCTGACCGAACCTACTGCTGGTCCCTGGGGTCCCTCACCACCCTAGATAGATTCTGCACCTTTGCGCTGAGCCAGATACCAAACGCTAGGTATTCCTAGTGCTGGGCCCTGTATATGGAACGGATGGAATGAGCTCTTCGGACACAAGGAGAACACACAGGGGAAAAGCATGAACTACTTATCATTACATGACTCAGGTAGAGGTTCAGCAGAGCTTTTAGAAACGATACCACAAAGTACAAGTCACGTGCTTGCAACCTAGGCTGAAGGAACTGAAAATATCACCAGCACCAGTCCAAAAGAAGGAAGGGAGTATTTAAACACCAAGGGAATACTGGGTGGAAGGCGAGCTCCTGCTGGGTTCAAAAGGGGGAGAGATTAATCCAGCAGGAAAGCTACCTGTACCAATGAATACTGACAGCAGGAACAATGGAAAGTCAGGGAGCATTCTGCGTAGCCAGATCCTGTGTCCTTCGATGGCCAGAAACCACATGACTGTCTGTCACACATGATGTCAAGGGAGAAATTTGGGTAAGACTGCTAATGGAGTCTTTGTTCAGGGCACCAGAGGCACGGGGCCAAATTAGGTATCTGCGCAGATATATTAAATAACTCAGACAATGATCACAATGAGATGTGTTCACTGTTTTGAGCCAGTACAGGTGACTGACTCGTGTAATCAATAGCTCAGATTTTAGTATAACATTTTAACTTTCAGACATGTACAAAAGTATCAAAATCTGTCTTTTCTCATACATTGAAGCCGCATAGGGAGGGTTGGGGAGTGTAGGAACACAAACATTTCATCTCACAGCTACATTCCTTCTTTGTGTGAAACCACTGATAAGACTTTTACTCATCATGAATACCTTCTCTGTTTATTGTTTGTACATTTGTCCTTGGTTAACTTTTTCTTGACCATACAGCTTAGAATCATATTATGGCGTCTGTGCAATTGTCATATAGACACACAGATAATTATGCTACTACATCTATATTTTGATTATTTACATACACAGATAATCTTATTATATCTGAACAAACAACCTATAGCCCAGGCTACCTTCACAGTGACAGTCCCCATACACATTAGATATTGGTGGGCTCAGTTGACTGTCTAATGTATATGGGGGCTCTCGACTGTCCCTGAGAGGTGATATTGGGGGACACAACTATCCCATAGGTCCAATCTGGGACTGCTGATCCTTTCCTTCTCGATGAGATAAGCCACCAGTGGAGGAGTTTGGCAACGACTCTCTGCTAGATATCACAGGAACCCCCAATGAGTATGGAGGAGTCGGGATGGCTGCCGGCCAAACAACAGCTATTGTGTATGGGGCCCGTTAGTTGAGTGTGTGTGTGATAGAGTATTTTGATCGCATTGACTATTTATAACACTCACTACTTATATCTCCTTTGTTACAAGGGTCTATTAACTCCTAATGACATGTAAAACCGGCACACGACAGTAATTAGGAGCTGGAAATATTTGGTTTCTAATTAAAGGTCTGTTCTACAGAGTTTCCTTGAGACTTCCAAACCTGTTTCTGAAGGCAGCTAATTGGGGGCGAAACTTTAAACAGTTTGTGTGTGTGTGCGCGTGTGAATAAAGGGTTAATTAGCAGATAATCATCCATCCACTTCACTTTAAAAAAAAACAAAAAAAACCCTCTCTAGTTATTGACTATTTCTGCTTCTCGGCTAACAACCCCATAATTACATTTCAATCACAGAACATAGGAAAACTAACGATGTATCTGCAGACAATGCTCCTTACTTATGTCTGATGGGATACAAGGTTATCTGTAAGCAAAGGCGCCGTCATCTCTGTAAACAGAGAATATGGCCGGGCTTTATCCTATTCTAGAACAGTACAGTATCGGCCGGGCACATGAGAAATTTTAAGGGAAAAAAGTAAAAAATTCTGTTTTATTTTTTGGAGCTATATTGCTCCATTTATTGTGGGGTTTACATTAAATAAGCGGTAGACCTTAAATGTGTATCAGGGTCCACAAATATTAATAATATTTATATAGCGCCAACTTATTCCGCAGCGCTTTACATACATTGGTAACTCTGTCCCCATTGGGGCTCACAATTTAAGGTCCCTATCGATATGTCTTTGTAGTGTGGGAGATAACCAATAAAGACAAGGGGAGAACATACAAACTCCTTGCAGATGGTGTCCTTGGTGGGATTTAAACCCAGGACCCCAGCGCTGCAAGACTGCAGTGCCAACCACTGTGCCTCAATACCATGCTAACCACTGAGCCTCGGTACAGTGCTAACCAATGAGCCTCTATACCATGCTAACCACTGTGCCTCCATACAGTGCTAACCAATGAGCCTCCGTACAGTGCTAACCACTGAGCCTCCATACAGTGCTAACCACTGAGCCTCCATACAGTGCTAACCACTGAGCCTTTTTACAGTGCTAACCACTGAGCCTCCGTACAGTACTAACCACTGAGCCTCCGTACAGTACTAACCAGAGTCTCCGTACAGTGCTAACTACTGAGTCTCCGTACAGTGCTAACTACTGAGTCTCCGTACAGTGCTAACTACTGAGGCTCCGTACAGTGCTAACCACTGAGGCTCCGTACAGTGCTAACCACTGAGGCTCCGTACAATGCTAACTACTGAGCGTACGTACAGTGCTAACCACTGAGGCTCCGTACAGTGCTAACAACTGAGGCTCCGTACAGTGCTAACCACTGAGGCTCCGTACAGTGCTAACCACTGAGGCTCCGTACAGTGCTAACCACTGAGGCTCTGTACAGTGCTAACCACTGAGGCTCTGTACAGTGCTAACCACTGAGGCTCTGTAGAGTGCTAACCACTGAGGCTCTGTACAGTGCTAACCACTGAGGATCCGTACAGTGCTAACCACTGAGCCTCCGTACAGTACTAACAACTGAGGCTCCATACAGTGCTAACCACTGAGGCTCCGTGCAGTGCTAACCACTGAGGCTCCGTGCAGTGCTAACCAATGAGCCTCTGTACAGTGCTAACCACTGAGCCTCCGTACAGTACTAACCACTGAGCCTCTGTACAGTGCTAACCACTGAGCCTCTGTGCAGTGCTAACCACTGAGGCTCCGTGCAGTGCTAACCAATGAGCCTCTGTACAGTGCTAACCACTGAGCCTCCGTACAGTGCTAACCACTGAGCCTCCGTAAAGTGCTAACCACTGAGCCTCTGTGCAGTGGTAACCACTGAGCCACTGTGCCGCCCATATTACAGGTCTTTAATAATATTGGTCTTTTCATATGGACCAAGGGGACATCAGTGTCCTGGTGAGACTGCAACCCCTGCACCCTCTATGTTTCGCCTCTGAATGACTGCGTGCTGGCCATTTATATAGTGTTATTGGTACCACTTAATGATGAAGTCAATACATATATAATTACAGAAGCGCACAATGTAGTAGACGTTACCCTCATTTCTTTAATACACAGCCTTAGGCCTTCTTGAGACTCCGTGTTTTTTGGTCTGAAGTATTTTTTTGTATATTTGCTGCCCGATTGCAATGCATTGACTTTTCTTCATAATTTTAGTCCTAAAAAACCTCCAAAAATTTCCTCTATTAATCAATTCCTTACTGTTTTGTTACATTGTTGAAATAAAACTTGAGAAATGTATGAAGAAATCTTTTCTTGTATCCCAGGGGATTGAACTTTTGCCCCTTCTTACACAAACGTTTACCCCTTTTTACACAAACTTTTACCCTTCTTTCCACTGTCTTTCTTTATGGCCACTAATTGTGGAAGGATCCTCCCTTAATTGAATTTGGGGACCAAGAACTTTACAAAGAATCTATCCCATTGTTCAAATAATTGGGTTAAATACCTTGTAAAAATCCCTGTGCCCCCCTGATTCTGCCGCTCTTATCCGTTTTCTGCTATGTCATTCCATTGCAGAGCTATTCACATTTGTTCCTTTTGGAGCGCAATATGTGAAATCTCTGCTTGTAGTGCAACTGGGCATTTCTCCAGTTTTTTTTACTGGGCGTGCATTTTCATCCTTACGTCATAGACACGGCAGTTGATCTCATAATCCAGTAATCAAGCAGTGCTTGGTAGTATCTGGGAGGGAAGTGTGAAAGCGCACACCCCCAGAGACAACTCTGGAAAAACTCCCAGGTCAGATACAAGCAGAAATTTCACATATTGCTCTACAAAAGCAACAAATGTGAATATCTCCTCGATGGAGCAACACAGAGCAAAATGGAAAAAAGCCGCAGAATGAAGAGAGCTTAGGGATTTATACAAGGTATCCTATTTATTTATTTTTTTTTTTAACAAGTGACAAGTCTTCTTTAAGCCCATCTCCTTTGCCAAGCCCTGTTGTCATGGGGTGACCGGGGAAAACAGGGGACTGGGGCTCCTAGACTGGTTCTCAGGCGATGGGGCCTCAGCTATCCCTAATCCCAGAGATACATCTAATGGTGACAATGTCTGGGCCACCTTCCTTACCCTGCTCCTGGCAGCACTGATCTAATACCCCCTCTTCTGCACCACAGAGGAGGACGGGGATAGGAGATATAGACAAACTGAGAAACCAAAACTCGATCACACAGCTAGTATACACAGAGATATAAGACAATACATGATCAAGAGGAAATAAAGTGCAGGGAGCAAATAACCAGATAACGAGAGGACTTCCACAGCACACCAAGTAGTATTCGGTGAATTACGAGCAACAGCCCACAGATCGGGTTAGCGAAAGCAATAGTCGGCATAGGAAGACAGATTCCACCATCTTAAAAAGGCGGGGAGTACCTGTGTCACGCTCCCCGGTCCCCGGCGCTGCCTGCCATTCACTGCTCTGGTCCCCGGTCCTCCTGGCCGCGGCTGCTCCTCTCACTCCCCCTCCTCTGCGTCCTCCGTGCCTCCCGTCCGCTGGCTCCGGCGTCCCCCTGCGATCCAGGACACTCTGTCTGGCTCCCCTGCATCTCCTTCACAGCGTCCTGTACTGGCCTCCGGCACCCTCTTTTTGGGTCAGTGAGTGCGAGTCCTTTCTACCTGTCTTCTGCCGGCACTATAGGTGCAGGAACATCCTTTTCCTCACTTTTCAGAAAGCAGTGCATATGACCTTATACAATGACTTGTCTTGTCTTGGAATGAGAGCCCATCTCTCTGGTCTGTTTGTTTGCCGTCTGACAGACAAGAAGGCAGGAGCAGAAAGACCTTTTCTCATGTCCTAAAATCGATAACGCTGTCTGTGCTCCTAGAGACGGATTACATGTGACCACAAACCGTGAACAATATGTGAGACAGAAGGGAGACACACCTAGTGACCAGTACATTGGACTGTTTTTTTCAGGAATAAGAAGATATATATATATTTTTAAAGTTATTTGAAGATTATTTATTATATTATCTATCAAATTAGATTAAGATGTCTGAAAGTACGGGACCATTTAAAGGATCAATATTCGCTACTTTGATTTGTGAGCGAAATATACTCCTGCTATGCCCTTGGAACTTCAAATTAATAAGATTTGTTTTACAAGCGTTTGGAGAAATCAATACAGCACAGCCTAGCATACTGTACTGAGAGTTTCAGGTTTATTACATCATGTGACCAGTTTATATAGTACCTCAAACAAAGAAATTACCATGCACCATTAAGAGCCGCAGGGGTGTGTGTAGAAATGTGAAACCTCCCCACCCATCAGTGTTATCTGAACCCTATAACATCATTCAGATGGTTTTTATACAATACAAAATGGCTTGTATTCTCTCACAGATGCTATTACTTTCCTTATCGGCGTCTTCACACTTGGGGGTTCATCAATATTTGGAACATTCTGTTCTTGCTCTTATTAGTTAATAGTTGTGAGTGTAAGTTAAAGTGATGCCTTTCTGATTGACAAATACTTATTGAATCAATAAAAGAAAAGATGAAATGTCCAAATCTCTCTGAAACTTTTTTTGCTACCAGATTTTGTGCTTATCCTGTAAGGACATGAAACCAATCTCAAAAATGACCTCAGAATCAACGGCGATTGTTACAGCTAAATACATATGTAGCGCCCCACGGGGCAGGTGGGTTTCACCTACTCGTCGCCGGGCTGTCGACTGTTGTCGTCAAGGGCGGCCTAGCCCGGCTCCGTTGCCCCGAGGCGTACAGAAGATGGCTGGGGAAGTATGTTGGGGTAGTTGTGAGGTGAATGTCATGACGCCACCTGTGGTATGCCACCAGGGAATGGGCCGCCGCTGCTGTCGCTGTCCTCCGGGGCGGATATGGATGGTATCGCTCTCCACAGGTGGAGCGAGCCCCCGGGGAGGATGATGAGGGGAGTAGTAATGGCGGCGTGGAGCGGCAGTGTGGGTAATAAAGAATCAGAGTCTATGGCTGCGGTTCCAGGTTGTTTACTCACTTTTGCACAATGCCGCTCACCCAGGTAATACTAGTCACTTGCTATGATGGGCTCTGTCGAACCCAAATCCCTTTAGAGATCAGTCCGGTCTGGTGTTCGGTGGGTTTATCCTTGTAACGCCTGTCTGTGGATCCCCTGGCTTGAAGCTACGAGGGGACCCTGGGTTTCACGAGATGTACTCTTGTCCCTATCTGCAGGTGCCGCGGTTCCGATGTGGGGTCCGGCTTGAAGCAAGGCCCCGGATCCTCTCTGGCACTGTGCTGTCAGGCCCTGTGTGGTAAGGGAAGCTTGAAACTTTCCCCGACCAGGCAGATTCTGGAAAATCAACGAGAAGTATGATCTTCCCTAGGGTTCTGCCGCCCTGCATGGAGTCGGTTCCGTGGGGAGCAGAGATCCCTCTCCTCGTGGCAACCGTTGTTAACTTCTCCTCCTTCCCACCGGAGCACCTGTAGATGCGTCTGCTCTCCTGCTGGAGAATCTCTCTAAAGGCTGCTTTACACGGTACGACCGATTGTGCAATTTCACAATCAATCGTACCCGCCCCCGTCCTTTTTGCGTCACGGGCAAATCGCTGCCTGTGGCGCACAAAGTCGGTAACCCCCGTCACACGTACTTACCTCTTGTGCGACCTCGCTGTGGGCGGCGAACGTCCACTTCCTGGAGTGGGAGGGACGTTCGGCATCACAGCGACGTCACACGGCCGCCGGCCAATGGATGCGAAGGGGCGGAGATGAGCGGGACGTAAACATCCCGCCCACCTCCTTCCTTCACATAGCCGGCCGCAGCCGCGTGACGCAGGTGAGCTGCTGTTCATCGTTCCCGGGGTGTCACACGGATCGGTGTGTGCTACCCCGGAAACGATGAACAACTAAATTAAACGATATTATGGAACCTAGCGAGCAGTACCCGACTCACGATTTGTGAGCAATACTGCGTCGCTAGGAGGTGTCACACAGGCTGGCATCGCCAGCGATGCAGGATTTGCGTCACAAAAACCGTGACCCCGACGATCTATCGCACGATAGATTGTTTGGTGTAAAGCAGCCTTTACAGCTGTGTTGGCTCCTGACTCCCCCTGCTAACTGTTCCTCCCCCCTCCAAGGTTCTAGGCTAGTGGTACTGGGGCCCCTGTTGAGGACATTCTATAAATACCTCTCTGTTGGCGACCCCTTAATTACCCTACCCTAGCCCAGTCCCCAGTGGGAACAGGGCAACCTGGTGTGTATTTGAGTGTGTAATGTGGTGATACTGGGACTGACCTCCTCAGGAACCGGGTTTAGCATTACACCTAATATTGGGTGCAATACTCTGTGGCAACGGAAGCCCCAGGGGCGCCACATATACATATTACACTACAATACATTATATACCGTGTTTACCCGACAAGACAGGGTCTTATATTATTTTTTGCTCCGAAAAATGGGCTAGACCTTATTTTCAGGGGATGTCTTATCTTCAGGATTTAAATGCTGGGGCCCCTAGGAAATCGGGTGCCCTGTTAAATTGCCCAGTTTGCTCTCCCTTCCCCTTATTGACAGTCCTGCAAACCAGCCCATCTCCTATTTAGACTACTGCAATTGCGAGACCTTTGGTTACATCATGGTGGTATGACTGTGAAGTCACCAAAGGTCCTTAAACAATGTTACCCTCGTCATACAAACGCTGGGGGCCCTGAGAGATTGTGCAGTGTGATTCCCCCTAACACCTGCCCTGGCTGTAATAATGTGTTATTTTTGGAGTAGGGCTTAGATTTCAAGCATACACCAAAAATCATGCTAGGGCTTATTTTTGGGGTAGGTCTTATTTTTGGGGGACACATGGTATTAGTTGCATACATCATATAAATAAGAATTCACTTACTTAAAATGGATCTGTCATTAGATTTCACAATACATACTGTATATGTTTTAACCTACTAGTAGCTGGGCTGGGGGTGCAGATCCTCTGCGTCGTCACTGGGTGGCTTGGCCCAGTTCCGTTGCCCCGAGGTGTACAGGAAGGGGGATTGGGGAGGGTGGTAGGGAGGATGGAGGTAGTAGTCGGGGGTTTAGGAAAGTCTATTAGGATCGTGACGTCACCTGTGGTACGCGGCCAGGGATGGGGGCCGCCACTGCAGGGTCTCTCGCCGGGCAGATGTTAAATGCAGCCAGGATGGTGTTGCTTCCCCACAGGCAGAGTGGGATTACCCCGGGAGGATGGCGGGGGTGGTAGTGGTAGTCCCCGTTGGCGCCTCAGTGCTGGGCGTCGGCGCCGGTAAAGGAGAGGCAGGGGCTGTGGTTCCAAGTGTATTTACTCACGAGTCTTTTAAGCGCTCCCGATGTGCCGTACTCTGCCACGAAAGGCTCCAGTCGATCCCGGATTTGTCGGTGGTCACCGCCGATGCCCGTGAAAGTTTTAGTGAAGTGTCCCTCTGTAGCTATCCGGAACCCAGGCCGAGCCTCCTGCTCCAAGCCACGGGTCCACGAGGAAAGAGGTAACACTAACCCCAGTTGTCAGTGCTAGGTGTTGTCCCAAGCTCTGCCCAGGAAGGTTCTGCTGTAAGTGTGTTGGTTGCTCCTACTTCTACCCGATGCAGTGCCCGCCAATGTCGTTGTCCTAGTGTTGCGGGGACGCGCTCGCCACGCCCGTGTCCGGGGCTTCTGCTGCTGCTGCTCAGTGGCTCGAGCGGTGGGCCGGACCCGGAGACTCGAGCAGCGCTCCTCACCCGTGAGTGAAAAGGGATGGTTTGTTTAGGGAGATAGTTCGTGACGCCACCCACGGGTCGTGGTGATTATAGCACCACCGCTGCTGGTGACTGGGATCCCGGGAAGGATGGTAGGGAGCAGCTAGGATGTTGTCCCCTCCGTGGGTAGGGGTTGGTGATCCCGGGGCCCGGTGGTGATACGGGGAGGCTGGATGGCTGGGGGGTGCAGGGTTGCAGGGATGCAGGGACAGCGCGGCGCTGTGCCGGATGGCACTGGTGTACTCACTCAGAGAGTCAATGATAGAGTCTCTGGTAAACCAAACGGCTGGATGGACGGGTCTCGTAGCCGGCTGCAGTGTTGTGCTCTTCCCGGACGGCTGATGGTGGCTGTCTTTCCCTGCACCTGTTAGAATGTTCTGACTCCTGTGGTTGCCCACCGGTAGTCCACTGCCCGGCGTATAGGTGCCGTAGGAGCCCGTTTTGCCCGCAGGCGCTGGCCCTTGGATCTCTAGCCTGTGGCAGTGGCTGTATATCCTCTCGGTGTGGGCTGTTGCCTTCTGTCGGGTCTTGGTTGTTGGGAAAACCCTGGGGTTCTTGTCAAACTCGGATTTGACTATTGTCGGCGGCTCCAAGCCTGGTCGGGGTCCGATGGCCCTGCCTGTGTGCTTAGCTTCACTCCGCTCCCCGGTTCGGTACCGGCGGGCCACCGCCCGACCCCGGTCCTACGGTTCTGCAGAGGTCCACTACCTCCTGCAGACGGCCACCACCGTCTGCCAACCTTGCTGTCAGTGCCTGGGCTCCGACCCAGACACTTGCAGTTTCTGTCCTCTCGCTTTCACCTCCAAACTCTAACTCTCTGCTTTTCCCGCCTCCAGGCCTGTGAACTCCTCGGTGGGCGGGGGCCAACCGTCTGGCTCCGCCCCACCTAGTGTGGACATCAGACCCTGGAGGGAGGCAACAAGGGTTTTTGGTTGACTGGTGTAACTGTCTAGGGAAGGGGGTGTGTATGTTGTTATGTCTGTGACTACCTGGCTAGTCCAGGGCGTCACACTAGCGACTGGGAAATCCCATGCTTCATGATGGCTGGCTACCATGTCTGCCCTATCCAACCCCCCAGTGAGTAAGCACCTGCTGTTGTTTGTGTGTGTTTTGTAAAGGCACCGGCAGGTTAACCCGCTCCTGACCCGGGATAGATATTATCCCATAAAAGTGGTATAATACCCTGTGGCGCCTGAAGCACAAGGGTGCCACAAATACATTCCTGAAGACCCCCCTACTCAGACAAGCCTACAACCTGCAGTAACTCTCAGTCACACTATACCGCTGCTCGACCAACTGTACCCCCATCTACTGTATCCTCACCCATCCTTTGTAAATTATGAGCTGTCGCAGGCAGGGTCCTCTCTCCTCCTTTACCAGTCTGTGCCTTGTATTGTTAATGAATATTGTCCTTGTCTGTGTATGCCCCCCTTTTTCACATGTAAAGCGCCATGTAAGGAATGGTGCTATAATAATAAATAATAATAATACATTATTAAATAGCTTTTTGGATATGATGACACTGATGTACTTACGTTTACAATCAAAGTCAAATATGGCTGTATAATCCTTTGTGAACGCTTAGTCTTAATTTACACCCACCTAGCCTGACTGACAGTTCCTCAGTGAACCTCCTCCATGCTGTTGCTGAAATCTCACACTGCTCAGTACAAGCTGCAGCTGTCGGCTGTCTGAGTGCGGTAGACTTTATACACAGACTTTTGAGCTCTTTTAATCGGTAGCTGGGTTTATAAGATGATCATTTTAGTTTTAGGAATGTACAGACATGGATTCTCACACTAGTCACACCGGCCTCATCAAGTCCATATGACCGGTTTAATAATGTATACATTTTATATCTTGAAATCTGGTGAAAAACCCACTTTAAACTTCATAGAAAATTTCCTAATGATCAAATCAACACAAGGTATCCTGCTTCTGGGATCTACAGCAATCAGTTATAGTCAGAGAAGGAACTTAGATACAAACTTTCAATTTCCCTACAGCGCCCTCACAGGTAAAATTAAAAATTACACAGTTTTCATTCAAATCAATGGGCTGTGCCGCTATCACACAGGCACACTGGGAGCAGGAGATGTTCTTTGTAGCATTTCTTTACTTTGGGTTCTACACTGTGTGCAAAATTATTAGGCAACTTGTATTTTAGAGTATTTTTTTATTATTGATCAACAACTATGTTCTCAATCAACGCAAAAGACTCATAAATATCAAAGTGTAATATTTTAGAAGTTGGAGTGGGTTTTTTTAGATTTAGCTATCAGGTAACTATTACTGTGCAGAATTATTAGGCAATTAATTAATAAAAAACAAATATATTCCCATCTCACTTGTTTATTTTCACCAGGTAAACCAATATAACTGCACAAAATTTAGAAATAAACATTTCTGACATGCAAAAACAAAACCCCCAAAAATTAGTGACCAATATAGCCACCTTTCTTTATGATGACACTCAGCAGCCGACCATCCATAGATTCTGTCAGTTGCTTGATCTGTTTACGATCAACATTGCGTGCAGCAGCCACCACAGCCTCCAGACACTGTTCCCAGAGGTCTTCTGTTTTCCCTCCCTGTAGATCTCACATTTTATAAGGGACCAAAGGTTCTCTATGGGGTTCAGATCAGGTGAACAAAGGGGCCATGTCATTATTTTTTTCATCTTTTAGACCTTTACTGGCCAGTCACGCTGTGGAGTAGTTGGTGCATGTGATGGAGCATTGTCCTGCATGAAAATCATGTTTTTCTTGAACGATACCGACTTCTTTCTGTACCACTGCTTGAAGAAGTTGTCTTCCAGAAACTGGCAGTAGGTCTGGGAGTTGAGCTTCACTCCATCCTCAACCTGAAAAGGTCCCACAAGTTCATCGTTGATGATACCAGCACATACCGGTACCCCACGTCCACCTTGCTGGCGTCTGAGTCAGAGTGGAGCTCTCTGCCCTTTACTGATCCAGCCTCTGGCCCATCCATCTGGCCCATCAAGAGTCACTCTCATTTCATCAGTCCATAAAACCTTTGAAAAATCAGTCTTAAGATATTTTTTGGCCCAGTCTTGACGTTTGATCTTATGTTTCTTGTTCAGAGGTGGTGGTTTTTCAGCCTTCCTTACCTTGGCCATGTCCCTGAGTATGGCACACCTTGTGCTTTTTGATACTCCAGTAACGTTGCAGCTCTGAAATATGGCCAAACTGGTGGCAAATGGCATCTTGGAAGCTTCACACTTGATT
Organism: Anomaloglossus baeobatrachus; assembly: GCF_048569485.1. NCBI lineage: Eukaryota > Metazoa > Chordata > Amphibia > Anura > Aromobatidae > Anomaloglossus > Anomaloglossus baeobatrachus. The sequence continues at coordinate 46,603,665 of NC_134361.1, forward strand.
TTCCTCAATTCATGGGCAGTTATTTTGCACCTTTTTTGCCCAACACGCTTCTTGCGACCCTGTTGGCTATTTGCCATGAAAGGCTTGATTGTTCGGTGATCACGCTTCAAAAATTTTGCAATTTCAAGGCTGCTCCATCCCTCTGCAAGACATCTCACAATTTTGGACTTTTCAGAGCCCGTCAAATCTCTCTTCTGACCCATTTTGCCAAAGGAAAGAAAGTTGCCTAATAATTAAGCACCCCTTATATAGGGTGTTGATGTGATTACACCGCACCCTTCCTCATTACAGAGATGCACATCACCTGATTTACTTCATTGGTAGTTGGCTCTCAGCCTATACAGCTTGGAGTAGGACGACATGTATAAAAAGTATCATGGGATCAAAATACTCATTTGCCTAATAATTCTGCACACAGTATAGATAAGGGTCCTAGAAGCATCAATAAACATTTTATCATTTATTAAATTCTAGTCGTATTATGGCTGTGTAGCTATTTGTTCTCCAATAGTAATGTAGATCCTATGTGCCAGTCATGAGAAACCTAACCTAAAAAACATATGCAAAGCAGACTAGGTGCATTTGGCTGTGTCTCTGCACTTAGAAGACGCAGTTTGAGTGCACCGATATATCCCCAATGCATTTCCACTGCACTTTCAATTGTGTGTGGTAGACACCCGTGAAAGTTTGCAATGGAACGCTTCCTAGGAGCCAACTGAAAAATTACTTAATTCGGGTTTTTTTGTTGTTTTTTTTTTAAAAATAACTTTTCTAAAAGGAGAATAACCCCTTTTAGAATGAATGTGATTCCCGCCAGATTGGAGCAGACCAAGCATTTTACCTGCAGTGCTACATATGGATGGGTCCATAGGGAGAGTCCCCCATCATAGTTGGTATGGAGCCACCATGTGAAGACTCCTTTATGTCGTCATTGGTTTAGCCTGAGATGTAAGAAACATATTGTTTCGAAAAGCCAGATGTGATGAGAAAAATACGAAATCCATCGCTTGATACCTCCCCCCGGCACCACCACTGATCCTGATGAAGGGTTAATAGCCGACACGATCAGATGAAAAAAACCTCCTCTCTTCAGAAGAAGCCTCTTCGCTATTGTAAATAGATTTTGAACACCGGGTTCCGGCGTCTGTTTTGCATAATAAAGGGATGTCAGCGTGTTGTACATGTAGAGATGCTTGAGAGGTGGTACTAGGATACCGGGCTTTGTCTGCGCCTTTGTTACATCCTGCTTTCCTGTGCACAAGAGCCCGGTATTGATATTTAACTGACTCATCGTGCCCAAAATTAATGTAGCATTAATCCAACCACATAAAAAGGAACCAGTTAACAGTCACTCATGGAGATACAGAACCCGCCACAGTCTATAAATGGCCGACTGAAGACATGTACCGGTCTGGATTGTACGTCAGTCAATGAATTTGTTATTACTTTTATACCTCTTAGGCTACTTTCACACATCCGGATTTTTGCTCTGCGGCACAATACGGCGTTCTGCAGAAAAACCGCAACCGGCTTTTGTAACGCCGATTGCGGTTTTTTTTGCATTGACTTACATTAGTGCCGCATTGTGCCGTAGGGGCTTGCGTTCGGTCCGGTTTTTGCCGCATGCGGTAGATTTAGCCGATGCGGCGGCCGGATCGAACGTACCCTGCAACGTTTTTTGCTCCGGCAAAAAACACCGCATCGCGCCGCATCCGGCCGCTGCGGCGCATTTTTCAATGCATCCCTATGGAGGCCGGATGCGGCGCGATGCGGAAAAAACCGCATCCGGTCGCCGCATGCGGTATTTTCCACTGCGCATGCTCAGTAGCATGCCGCAACCGGAAAAAACCGGACCGGCCGCATGTAAAAACTTATGCAAAGGATGCGGTGTTTTCACCGCATCCGTTGCATAGTTTTCACAGCCGGATTGAGCCGCAGGGCTCAAACCGGATGTGTGAAAGTAGCCTAACGCACATTTTTATAGCTTTTAACCAAAACCCCCTTTAATTGAACCCCCTAAAGGTGACTCTCGGCTATATTTTTGGCACCATCCCGATTTTGAACTTTGGCGCAATAATCAAGCTCTTAAAGTATGAGCACAAAGTTATTTTTCTAGCGGAAACTACTTCAAAAACACTGCTTCTTTGTGGAGTTTTTTGATCCTGAAATGGATTTAAAGAGTTTTTCAAACTTTTTGGAAACTTTATTTTTTTAAGCCGTCTTTTGGCACTATCCCGATTCTGAATATTGGCGCAATAACCAAGCTCTTAGGGTATGAACACAAAGTTATTTTTCTAGCTTCAGGAAACGCTGCTTCTTTGGAGAGTTTTTTTTATCCTGAAATGGTTTTGAAGAGTTTTTCAAACTTGTTGGAAAGTTGTTTTTTTTTAAGCCGCCTTTTGGCACCATAACGATTCTGAATATTGGTGCAATAACCAAGCCATTAGCGTATGAACACAAAGTTATTTTTCTAGAGGAAACGGCTTCAGAAAACGCTGCTTCTGTGGAGAGTTTGTTGGATCCAGAAATGGTTTTGAAGAGTTTTTCAAACTTTTTGTAAAGTTGTTTTCTTTTAAGCCGCCTTTTGGCACCATCCCGATTCTGAATATTGGCGCAATAGCCAAGCCATTAGCGTATGAACACAGTTATTTTTCTAGAGGAAACTTCTTCAGGAGACGCTGCTTCTTTGGGGAGTTTTTTTGATCCTGAAATGATTTTGAAGAGTTTTTCAAACTTTTTGGAAAGTTTCTTTTTATTAAGCCGCCTTTTGGCACCATAACGATTCTGAATATTGGTGCAATAACCAAACCCTTAAGGCCGCTTTACTCGCTGCGATATCGGTACCGATATCGCTAGCGTGGGTACCCGTCCCCATCTGTTGTGCGACACGGGCAAATCGCTGCCCGTGCTGCACAACATCGCCCAGACCCGTCACACATACTTACCTGCCCGGCGACGTCGATGTGACCGGAGAACCGCCTCCTTTCTAAGGGGGCGGTTCGTTCAGCGTCACAGCGACGTCACAGCTGCGTCACTGAACCGCCGCCCAATAGAAGCGGAGAGGCAGAGATGAGCGGGACGTAACATCCCGCCCACCTCCTTCCTTCCGCATAGCGGCCGGGAGGCAGGTAAGGAGAGGTTCCTCGTTCCTGTGGTGTCACACGGAGCGTTGTGTGCTGCCGCAGGAGCAACGAACAACTTCATTACTGCTGCTGTAACGATTTTTGAGAATGGACCCCCATGTCATCGATGAGCGATTTTGCACGTTTTTGCGACGATGCAAAATCGCTCATAGGTGTCACACGCAACGGCATCGCTAAAGCGACCGGATGTGCGTCACCAATTCCGTGACCCCAACGAGTTCGCATTAGCGATGTCGCAGCGTGTAAAGCCCCCTTTAGAGTATGAACACAAAGTTATTTTTCTAGAGGAAACTGCTTCAGAAAACGCTGCTTCTGTGGAGTTTGTTGGATCCTGAAATGGTTTTGAAGAGTTTTTCAAAGTTTTTGGAAATTTTTTTTTTTAAGCCGCCTTTTGGCACCATCTTGATGCTGAATATTGGTGCAATAACCAAGCCCTTACAGTATGAACACAGTTATTTTTCTAGATGAAACTGCTTCAGGAAACGCTCCTTCTTTGGGGAGTTTTATTTTATCCTGAAATGGTTTTGAAGAGTTTTTCAAAGTTTTTTTTTTAATGATTCTTTTTTTTAAGCCGCCTTTGATTGGACAGTGCCTAGTTTGTAGAGTTTTCCGTCAGGACCCTCTTCAGAGAAGTGACCTGCACTTTATTTTTTTCCGCTAACAGGCGTTTTTCAAAAACTGAAGCAGAAAAAAAATGCTCTAAAGACTGAACATATAAACAGGAGAGTTGTGTTACAATAGGAATGTATAAGTAGAGTATTTCACATGCTTTTGAGCAATATGTAAAGGCTGAGTGCACATGACCAGTAATCATACATTAGAATGAATCTGTTGGCAAAGAAGTTGGGCAAACACAACTTTTTTTGTCCATTTTAAAAATATTGATTCGTGCAAGATGTTTTTTTGGGGTTTTTTTTTTCAAACATGGGAGTCTATGGAAAACGGATCTATTAACGGATTGCTAATTTGACATCCGTTTTTCGTTCATTTGGAAAGGATTCGTTTTTTGCCTACTAGATCAATTTCAAATGGAAGATAAATAGCAATCAGTTACCTGATCTGTTTTCTATAGACTCGAATATTAAAAAAAACCCCAACAGATCAGTATTTTCAAAACAAACAAAAAAGTTGTGTTTGCACATTTTTTTTTTCCAACAGATCCATTCTACGGATGATTACTGGACACGTGAACTCAACCTTATTTTTTTTTTTTTTTTAGTAGACCCTCTCGAAAAGACTCTTTCAAAAAACCTCTGCATGCACATAGTCCATGTGCACAAAAACGTAAAGGGAACCTGTCACCAGCTTTGGGGACTATAAGCTGCGGCCCCCACCAATGGGCTCTTATATACAACATTCTAGAACACGGTATAGAAAAGCCTAGGCCATTATGTAGAATGTAAAAAACACTTTTATAATACTCCCCTAGGGGGCTGTCCTGTTTGATGGGTGTCGCTGCTCTCCGGTCCGGCGCCTCCTCTCGGCTGCGATTTCCGTCCTTTCTCTACCCAGCTCAGTGTGGATGACGTCCTCCACACAGGGAGACATTGCAGTCCTGCGCAGGTCCTGCATTGAATCGGTGCTGTTAGAGTTTGACAACAGTATTTAAATGGTAAAACAGCAGCAAAAAAAGCCAGCTCCAGTCGCTGCTTTTAGAGATAGATGCTAACTGTGTAATACAGCTGACATTCACTATATATACAGAAGGCTTAGCTTCTGAACTCCCTACAACTAGGGTGTTCGACCTTTTAGAGACAGTACCCCTGTTCCAGTTTCAATAGACTGGCCGGCTGAGACTGCTCTTCTTATTTCACTACCCTATAGAGCTGAACTCTAGGTTCATCCTACCTGAAATGAGCAGGAAATGCAAAGAAGGAGTAGTGATTGTCGTAGGCGGGGATGTGTGTGTATATGTGTCACAGGACATCAATAGGAGAAGAGCCGTGCTGCTGGAAAAGCTTGGAGGACTACGGTGTTGGGAGAACGGTGCGAGAACCTTACTGCAGCCGGACCGTGAGTGACCCCAGAGTGGTGTGGATACCAAATCAAGTAGAAGATATTTCCAAGGCTGCCAAAGCCCAACTTAGAAGAGGGAAAGGGAGACAAGGTCCACGGTGAAGGAGGAATTCCTTCCCCGGTTGGAGACATGCCGACACTGGGACCGATACTTTAGAAGTTGGTCTGATCCTCCTCAGCGGTAGTGTGGGTCAATACTGTATGCGCACTCTGTAGGGCGTAGCATAGACCTCTTCAGCCAGAGAATGGCATTTGTGCGGCCCTGGTCACGGAGGTTAGGTTGTTAGGTTGTAGCATTGTGTAGTAATCTTACTGCTTAGTTTGTTCCGTACTTATAGTCTTGTGTCTGTGATAGTTGGTGATACGTGCGGTTTGCCGACTCCAGCTAGTAGCCGAAGCTTGTAAAATCTTATTGTTCCGAACATATTCCTCTGACTATTTTTACCATTGTTGTGTGTCCTATCTGTAAATAAAGCCAACCCTTGTTTTCTGTGACCTCATCTTGTGTGTCGTAGTCGGCGGTGGCCCGCCGGCCAACACTACTCGCGTTTAACACATCTCCACCTACTCCATGACAGATATATACCTGTCATGCGAGCGTCACACGAGACGATCTATTGTGCGATATGTCGTCAGGTTTTCGTGACGCACATCCGGCATTGTTTACGACGTCGTCCCGTGTGACACCTACGAGCGACGCAGAACGTTCGCAAATCGTGTATCGTTGACACCGTTTATTTTTAAAAAGTCATTTATTTTTCTTTGCGCCGATTGTTCATCGTCCCTGGGGCAGCACACATCGCTCCGTGTGACACCCCGGGAACGATGAACACAGCTTACCTGCGTCCCGCGGCTCCCGCCGGCTTTTCGGAAGGAAGGAGGTGGGCGGGATGTTAACGTCCCACTCATCTCCGCCCCTCCGCTTCTATTGGCCGGCCGCTGTGGGACGTCGCTGTGACGCCGAACGTCCCACCCCCTTCAGGAAGTGTATGTTCGCCGCCCACAGTGACGTCGCTCAGCAGGTAAGTACGTGTGGCGGCGATTTAACGACTTTGTGCGCCATGGGCAACTAATTGCCCGTGACGCACAAGCAACGGGGGCGGGTACGATCGCTCATGCGATCGCACGATAGATCGTCCCGTGTGACGCCTGCATTAAGGCCCCGTTACACGCAACGACTTATCTAACGATATATCGCCGGGGTCACGGATTCCATGACGCACATCCGGCATCGTTGGCAACGTCGTTGCGTGTGACACCAACGAGCGACCGTTAGCGATGAAACATACTCACCAAATCGTCCATCGTTGACACGTCGTTCCTTTTCAAAAAATTATTGATTGTTGAGCACGCAGGTTGTTCATCGTTCCTGAGGCAGCACACATCGCTACGTGTGACACCTCGGGAATGACAAACTACAGCTTACCTGCGGCCGCCGGCAATGAGGAAGGAAGGAAGGGGTTGGGTGGGATGTTACGGCCGCTCATCTCCGCCCCTCTGCTTCTATTGGGCGGCCGCTTAGTGACGCCGATGTGATGCCGCACCAACTGCCCCCTTAGAAAGGAGGCGGTTCGCCGGCCACAGCGACGTCGCTAGGCAGGTAAGTACGTGTGACGGCTCCTAACGATATTGTGCGCCATGGACAGCGATTTGCCCGTGACGCACAAACGACAGCGGCGGGTACGCTCGCTAGCGATATCACTGCGTGTAAAGCCCCCTTAAGTGCATTTCCACCGGGGATAACAGAGGAACGGCATTATGTAGAGTTTAACAAAATGAGGTCCAACAATTGCTATTTCTTAAGGAACCTAAGTATTTACTGACACAGAGAGCGTGGAGTCGGGATTGATGACCAATCCTCTTAAATTTCTACATGCCTGACTGCTGTACCGTAAAGCCATTGTTGTGCCCATGTACGGTATATAATGTGTATAAACTCTCTGTTCTGCAAATTAACCTTTACCCCGATCCTAATATGTTTCACATTTGGTGGCTAATGATGTCTAAAACGGTGCGATTGACCGTAAAACACAACACATTGGAATTGCTAACGTGCATTGTTGTTTCCTCCCCTTTTTTCTTTCTTTCCATGAGACCCATTGTTCTCTCCCGATTATTTAATTACTTCTAATTCTCCTTTATGATGCCAGTAGAAATTACCTGGTGTCAGTAAATAAATATTGGGTGTCAGTAAATTAATAAAATTGTTAGAAAAAAAACAATTTCGTCCTCTTCCGTGCGGCAGCGTTTCTCCCGCAAAGGACTCTCAATCTAGTTAATTGAGGTGTCACTGATTTTATGTAAATGTATTTCTGCCAGGATTATTTCATTACTTAATCAATATGTCACTGGTCTTACAGAGCTTTTTTCATATACTGGAATTTGGCTGTAATTACTTCTTTTTGTTTCTTTATCTCAGAATATTTGCCAGAAAAGGGCCCATTCATTAGTTGGGTGCAAAACAAAGTAATCAGGAAATAGTTATGACCAATGGAGAAAATAGTTCTGGGTAGAAGAAATTGAACATTTTATCATTTATTGTGTGTGCGAAGTATCCTTACAGGGTCTGCAAGAAGAAATAATTTATACATGAGAAGTAAGAAACTCAGAAACTCAGCTACTGTCACTTGGAGATAAATTAAAGCATATATACGTGCGTGTCTCTGTGTGTCTGTGTGTGTGTGTGTGTCTGTTAAGAAGTGACTGTTCACACTGCTGTTTGCCCTATCGGTCTGATCTAATACTGGGGATACTGAGAGCGCTGAAGTAAGAAGAGGCTGCTCACACTGCTGTCTTCCCTGTGTATCCGATTTACCACTGGAGATTACAAAGGTGCCGAGGTAAGAAGAGGCTACTCACACTGCTGTCTATCTAATCTAATGCTGAAGATACTAGGAGTGATAAGTTAAAAAGCGTCTGAACACACTGCTGTCTGCCCTGTCTAGCTGATCTAATACTGAGAGTGCTGAAGTAAGAAGAGGCTGCTCACACTGCTGTCCACCCTGTTTATCTGATCTAATACTGGAGATACTAGGAGTGATAAACTAAGAAGCAGCTGCACACACTGGTGTCTGCCCTGTCCAGCTGTTCTTTTATATATTATATATATATATATATAATGATAGACAGGGCGGACAGCGGTGTGAGCAGCTTCTTCTTACCTCAGCACCCCTGCTATCCCCAGTATTAGATCAGACCAACAGTGCAGACAGTAGTATAGGCAGCTGCTTCTTAATTTATAACTACTACTATCTCCAGTATTAGATCTGATAGGCAGGATGGACATCAATGTGAGCATCATCTTACCACCTCAACACCTTTACCTCCAGTGGTAAATCCGGTAGACAGGGTGGACAGCAGTGCGAGCAGCCTCTTCTTATCTAAGCACTCCTGGTATTTTCATTATTAGATCAGATTTACAGGGTGTACAGCAGTGTGAGCAGCATCTTCTTACTTCAGCACTCCTGGTATCTGCAGTATTAGATCAGACAAACAGGGTGGACAGTAATGTGAGCAGCCTGTTCTTCATCTCTCCTGGTATCTCTAGTATTAGATCAAATAGATAGGATGGACAGAAGTGTAAGCAGCCTTTTCTTACCTAAATAGAGTGGTATCTCTGGTATTAGATCAAATTGACAAAGTAGACTGCAGTGTCAATGGCCTATTCTTTTCTCAGCATCACTAATATCTCCAGTGTTAGATCAGAAAGATTGGGTGCACAAAAGTGTGAGCAGCTTCTTTTTACTTCAGGACCTGTGCAATCTCTAGTATTATATTAGACACAGTTTGAACAGCAGTGTGAGGAGCCCCTTACTGCAGTACCCTGGTATCTCCTGTATTAGATCAGACAGGCCAGATGGACAGCAGTGTAAGCAGCCTTTTCGTACTTCATCACTCTTGAAATCTCCAGTATTAGATCAGAAAGTCAGGGTGGACAGCAGTGTAAGAAGTCTCTTGCTACCTCAGTACCCTGATATCTCCAGTATTAGATCAAATAAACAGGGTGGACAGCAGTGTAAGCAGTCTCTTGTTACCTCAGTACCCTGATATCTCTAGTATTAAATCAGATAGGCTGGACAGCAATGTAAGCAGCCTCTTCTTGCTTCATCCCTCCTGATATCTCCAGTATTAAGTCAGGTAGAGAAGGTGGACAGCAGAGTGAGCAGCCTCTTGTTACCTCAGTACCTTGATATCTCCAGTATTATATCAGATAGACAGGGTGAACAGCAGTGTGAGCAGTCACTTGTTACCTCAGTACCCCTGGCATCTCCAGTATTATATCCGATAGAAAGTGTGGACAGCAGTGTGAGCAGCGTCTTCCACTATTTGATCAAAATCTCCATTCGATCAGTGTTCTCGAACTCCAGTCCTCAAGAGCCACCAACAGATAATATTTTCATTCTTACCGTAGTATTACACAGGGTATGGAATTATCACCTGGGCAATAATAAGGAAATCCTGAAAGCATGACCTGTTGGTGGCTTTTGAGACTTGGAGCTGGGCAACATTGCTCTAATGGATATTTTGATCAAATACTGGAAGAGACTGCTCACACTGCTGTCCACCTTTTCTATCTGATCTAATACCATAGATACCAGGGTTCTGAGGTAACAAGAAACTGCTCACACTGCTGTCCACCATCTGTATCTGACCTAATACTGGAGATAAAAAAGACAAGGACCACCCACAGATCTCATATTGAACAAATGGGCAACAACTCCCAAAAACATAAGTTAGAAACTCAGGAAAAGAGGAGTCTTTAAATTTTGCCAAGAGTAGACATAGTATTATAATAAGCAACACCATAATATTATAATAATAATTTATTTAATTTTTGCTCCAGAATACAAATAATTAAAATAGGGATGGGGTACCCCCTGCTCATAGGCACCAGTCCTATTAATATTCCGGGACAGGTTTCCGTCAGTGTAACAAGACATCGGCCATCTTTATACACTGTTGTGATCATCCGTGAAGACCAAATCACGCTTAGGTGGCAAAAGTCATTTTTGCGATGATTTATAGTGACATTTCTTTTAACTATGTATTTTTTTCTATTTCCGGTGAAGCCCTTTATTACACCTATTTGCCAGTCATGCACATGAAGTGGCTACCAGACTAGACGTAGCCCCTGTCATGGCTTTTCTCCGTGGAAATCAGTAGAATTGGATACGAAAAGTCAAATTAGAGTTATTCGCTGTTCTTCCTCATCCAGGGGAAGTTGGGTCCCAATCCTCATCGCTGTGTTATCGACCTTGATCAAAACCGCATCTTGGTTTCCACTGGAGGACAAATTAAGCTTCGTCCTGGACGTAATAAGATGTGATGGGAGGTAAGATGTAAAAAACAGTAAGTTCTTCCAGTTGTGCTGAGAAGGAGAAAAAAATACCGCGCGTTGGATAAATAATGTTATCCGCCTCTGACAGTCCTGGTGTGAGCAATGAACCTTATGTATTATAATTAGGCATAAAGCACATCCAGTAACTCAAAGCGTAGTCCAGCTAGTGGAAATTCTCATTAAATTGTGCTACCATCATTTTCATTTACCTGTCTTATATTTCCCCTTGATGATGGTAAATTTAGGGCTTTTCGTTTTCTTGACCTTGGCGGCAGAAATTGGAATTTGGGGGGAGAGGTTCAGGGGTTGGACAAAATAATGGAAACACCAGGAAACATCAACAAAAGTTAGTATAATATGGTGTAGGTCCACCTTTTGCGGCGATTACAGCCTCAATTCTCCGAGGTTTGGACTCATACAAGGTGTGAATTGTTTCCAAAGGAATTTTAGCCCTCCAGTTCTTTGAGGGACGATGGTGGCGGAAATCAACGTCTAACTTGAATCTCTAAAATGGATCATAAATGTTCAATAATGTTGAGGTCTTGGGATTGTGTGGCCAGATGAGATGCTCAACTTCATTAGACTGTTCCTCGTGCCATGCTGTAACGATTCTAACTCTATGAATTGGTGAATTATCATCCTGAAAGATGGCGTTCCCCTCCGGGAACAGTGCTTGAACCATGGGATGCACTTGGTCGCCCAAAATGCCTAAATAATCTCGGCTGTTAATTCTTCCATGAAGGGATATCATTGGCCCAGCGGATCTTCACAAAATAGCACCCCAGATCATCACAGAACCTCCGCCATGTTTTCCGGTTGGGAGAAGGCAGTCTGGATGGAAAGCTTCTTTCGGCTGTCTCCAAACGTACACTCGGCCGTAGGTCGGAAATAGGGTAAACGATGATTCGTCTGATAATATCACATGTTTCCACTGCTCGAGGGACCAATTCTGGAGGTTTCTATACCACTCTAAACGCTTGGACACATTTGTCTAGTTGCAGCTCTTCCGTGGAATCCAAATTTGTGCAGCTCCCGACGAACAGTTTTCGTGGAAACTGGGTTCTGTAGGTGTTCATTGAGCTCAGCAGTGATTTTCGGAGCCGTGGTCTTGCGATTCTCTCTCACAATTCGCTTTAGAGTCCGACGGTCTCTCTCAGTCAACTTCGACTTTCGGCCGGACCTGTGCTTTGCTGCGGACGTTTTTCCTTCTCTTTCAAACGCAGTCATTACTTTGGAGACAGGATCTCTTGACGCGCCAAGCATCCGGGCACTTTCTATTACACTAGCGCCTGCCATACGAGCACCAACAATTTGGCCTCTGAAAATCCGAGAGGTCTGCCATTAGTATCAGGGTCTCATCAATGTTCTTACAATTCTGCAAAACAGACAGTTAATTTACATACACATATCACACAACACAAATAATCAACTACAAAACATTAACATATGTCACGGTTTGCATGTGTATAACATGTTCGAAGATTATGATGCCAAAACGTTAGGTGTTTCCATTATTTTGTACGACCTTTATCTTAAAGGGAATCAGCAGGAGATTATCATTACAGGACTCGGTGTCTGGTGCCTCCTAGTCCAGCCCTGCCCACACCACTGACTAGCGGCTTTTTGTCAATATATAGTGTACACAAAAAGCTGCCAACAGTGGTCTGGGTGGAGTTATACAAACCTCATCATTCTGAGCTCTGCTAGTTCTGTCGCAGTGAAAACTGTGACTTTATCACAGCTGCTGACTATGGGGCACCTTAGGCTTTACCTGGATGGCCCTTGATTGCCATGCCCACTTCAACAGTCATATGTCCCATGCAATGCCCCTCCTTTTTACCCTCCCCTTGCTCCCTCTGCCTACTTCGCCCTGTTATAAACCCCTGTGCATCTTTCTTCTGGTCTCTTCTCCTTGTGGGACCCGGAGTGTGTATCCCACCCTCCCTTCCTATTCTTCAGTAAAGGCCCCGTCACACACAGAGATAAATCTTTGGCAGATCTGTGGTTGCAGTGAAATCAGGGACATATTGTTCCATTTGTACACAGCCACAAACCTGGCACTGATTGTCCACAATTTCACTGCAACCACAGATCTGCCGCAGATTTATCTCTGTGTGTGACAGGGCCTTTAGTCACAGCAGCAGTCTTATATGGTAGTTTGAAGAAATACGTGCGCCGATGTCCGGTCCAGCACTTCGATTCGCACTTATGTTTACCAGGCCACTTTGTGCCTTAGTTCTCAAGCTGTGACTGACCCCATCCACAAAGAAAAGATGAAAGTTCTTGTGTTTTTTCTCCATTAAACATGTTTAGTTTATACACTTGTGTCTGTCTTCATTGCTTGGGAGGCTTGATTTGTCTTTGGGGTCTGAACAGGCTAAGTAGTACACCACTGAAATCAGGATTTCTTTCCCTACAGCATGTTGGTCTCTGATTACATAGCAAAAACCTGGTGATGGATTCCATTTAACAAAAAGATTCTTTGTATCTCAGTGGCCTGACCGTAGGTTCCATAAGCTGTGATATGTGATACCTGCCTGGAACCACAGTCTCAGGATGGCTGATACGGACAGGATAGAGGAAAGCCGCTCATTAAGCAGGATTCTGAGTACCCTGAAACACTTTAACCCCTATACAGGGATTTGGAATTACACAGGGCCCCAAAGATTGCTGCCTGTGGAAGGCTGAGTCCAAGAAGAGTAGTCATCAGGCAGGGTCAAACTAAAAGATACAGAAAAGGGACAAAATCAGCAGACAAGGGCGTAGTCAGGAAATCAGACAGAGGTCTAAACCGAAGATGACAGTGAGATACAAAAACAGCAGGCAGGAGAGTAGTCAAAGAACAGACAGGGGTCAAAACCGAAGATGACAATGAGATACAAAAACGGTAGGTAGGAGAGTAGTCAGAGGGCAGACAGAGGTCAAAACATGGGAAGCAAATATACAGAGCAGGGAGAACCAGAGAGTAGCAGGAATACCAAACTATATCTGGCAGTGACCAGCAGACAGGAGAGGAATTTAGGAGGGTGTGGTGCCTTCCCATTGGCTGTAGCTGAATGGTGGTAACTTCAGCTGGAAGACACACGCCACCTACAGTCAGCCAGTGGTATTGCAGGTCCCAGGGAAACCCAGCTTAGTGGATGAGAGAAGCCTGTGCCCACAAGAGCCACTGGCACCGACTCCTCTCCTATCACCAGTACCGTCCATGGTGGGAATACGACGGCGCCTGGTGACTGAAGCAGAAGTCGCAGGAGCAGACTCCGGTGAGGACATGACATGATGTCACATCCATTGAGATATTGGTCAAAAAATCCAACCATGGCACAAGTCAGTGATAACATGTCACATGCTGTATATATCACATAAATGCAGGTATCCAAGTTAATACTTTGACATGTGAACAGATATCATGTAAAAAGCAAATAAAATGTAAAAAAAATCTCTAAAGAAATGTAAAAAATTACAAAAGTATAATAAAAGTTAAAAAAAGAACCAAATGTTCCAAAATAAAGCAGATACAGAAACAGCATGAAAGGGGTGGTTCCATTTTTTTGTGCATATGCCATAAAAGCCAGTAGGTTAAAGGGAATCTGTCACCAGGTTTTTGCCATCTAATCTGAGAGCACCATAATGTAGAGACAGAGACCCATGATAATCTCCTGCTGATTAAACATTGATTTTATCAAAACTACACTAAGCAGCCCAGTAAATGACACATCACTGGAATAAGGATTTCTGCCCCTACATTATGCTGCACTCAGATTAGGTGGCAAAACCCTAATGACAGATTCCTTATAAAGCGGGCTTTACACGCAACGACATCGCTAACAAGATGTCATTGGGGTCACGGAATTCGTGACACACATCCGGCCTCGTTAGCGACGTAGTTGCGTGTGAAATGCAGGAACGACCGTTAACGATCAAAAATACTCACCATATTGTTGATCGTTCACACGTCGTTCCTATCCCGATTATCGTTGCTGTTGCAGGAAGCAATTTGTTTGTCGTTCCTGCAGCAGCACACATCGCTATGTGTGACACCGCAGGAATGAGGAACATCAACGTACCTGCGGCCGCCCGCAATGAGGAAGGAAGAAGGTGGGCGGGACGTTCGGCCCGCTCATCTCCACCCCTCCACTTCTATTGGGTGGCCGCTTAGTGACGACGCTGTGATGCCAAAAGAACCTCCCCCTTAGAAAGGAGGCGGTTCGCCGGCCACAGCAACGTCGCTAGGCAGGTGAGTACGTGTTACGGGTGTAAGCGATTTGCCCGTGACGCACAACCGACGGGGGCAGGTACGCTTGCTATCGATATCGCAGTGTGTAAAGCCCGCTTAACTGTTTTACTTTGGACATAGAGCAACCATTTTCTGCATCATCACATCATGGGGGATTACAGAATTACAGGAAAAAGCTGGCTGCTAATGATAGTCCCTTAACTGTATAAGTCTATAGCTGCTGTATACTCTAATCTCAGCTGTGTTGATAGAGAGTAAAGGGGGCTTTACACGCTACGACATCGCTAATGCGAACTCGTTGGGGTCACGGAATTGGTGACGCACATCCGGCCGCATTAGCGATGCCGTTGCGTGCGACACCGATGAGCGATTTTGCATCGTCACAAAAACGTGCAAAATCGCTCATCGGTGACATGGGGGTCCATTCTCAAAAATCTTTACTGCAGCAGTAACGAAGTTGTTCCTCGTTCCTGCGGCAGCACACATCGCTCCGTGTGACACCGCAGGAATGAGGAACCTCTCCTTACCTGCCTCCCGGCCGCTATGCGGAAGGAAGGAGGTGGGCGGGATGTTCATCTCGCTCATTTCCGCCCCTCCGCTTCTATTGGGCGGCGGTTCAGTGACACAGCTGTGATGTCGCTGTGACGCTGAACGAACCGCCCCCTTAGAAAGGAGGCGGTTCGCCGGTCACAGCGACGTCGCCGGGCAGGTAACTATGTGTGACATGTCTGGGCGATGTTGTGCGGCACGGGCAGTGATTTGCCCGTGTCGCACAACAGATGGGGGCGGATACCCACGCTAGCGATATCGGTACCGATATCGCAGCGTGTAAAGTAGCCTTAAGTGTCCTTCGGATGAAAATCCATTAATCACTACACTAACTGGATCAATGTGCCTCTAATATTAAATAAGTTCTAGAAGAGAATACAGTACCCATGGGTCTATAATTTGGACTTGTGCATGCAGCATCACACTGTTTGTGGTTAGCATAACTTCCATACGTTACTGTCACGTCCCTACCAGAGTCCGCTCCTGTGACTTCTGCTTCGATCACCAGGCGGCGCCATGTTCCTGCTGTGGATAGTGCTGGTGATAGGAGAGGAGTCGGTGCTAGTGGCTCTGGTGGGCGCAGGCTCGGCTCATCCACTACGCTGGGTTTTCTGGGATCTGCAGTACCACTGGCTGACTGTAGGTGATGTGTGTCTTCCAGCTGATGTTACCACCATTCAGCTACAGCCACTGGGAATACCCCACACTCGTCTTATTCCCCCCCCTGTCTGCTGGTCACTGCCAGAGATAGTTCTATATTCCTGCTTGTGTCTGGTTCCTGTTCTGTCCTGTCTATTGATCCCTGTGTTGACCCCTGCCTGCACATTGACTACCCTCCTGCCTGCCGTTTTTGTACCTCACTGTCCGGATTTGACCTCTGCATTGTTTTCTGATTACGTCCTTGTCTGCCTGATTTTGTCCCTGTTCTGCATTTCCCGGTTCGACCCTGCCTGACGACTACTCTAACTCTCATTGGACTGCAGCATTCCACAGGTAGTGATCTCCAGGGCCCTGTGTAATTCCAAATCCCTGTATAGGGGTTAAAGGGTTTCAGGGTTCACAGGGTCCTGCCTTGTTAGCGGCTTTCCTCTAGCCTGTCCATTACAACCCGTCTGCGTCTGTGTTTCCAGGCAGGCGTTACAGTTACATTCTTATACTCATTGTTTGTCTATTTTCCGGCCTCACCCTGTTCCGTAGGCGTCGCGCTCCCCGTCTCCTCGCGGGTGTATGCAGCTAGCTTGTTATTGTGTGTTGCGCTTTTGTGTTGTTTCAGCATTTTGTTACAAACAATAATGTATAATAATCCAGCGAGCGTATACTTTTCCCTACATGGCGACAGATTACCGCAAATGTAACATCTTTGTTAGTACACAAGCTATAATAAACGATTTTATTTTACAGTCAATTAAGTCCACAGTTCCACTCGGCTGCCTAATCTTAAAGCAGATGTTTATCTTCTCGTAAATTCCTTAATAACAGGCATTATCTGAGCTTTGAGCTCCTCCGGGCAGTGCGATCACACAGGGCAGCTCCGGATCTCTAATAACAGTGTAACACATTATAGATGCAATCCACAGTACGTAAACTACTCTCCGGGATACACAATATATACTGTGCTTCCCCAAAAATCAGACATGATCTAAATATTATTTTTGCGCCGGAGGATGCGCTAGGGCTTATTTTCAGGGGAGGTCTTCTATTTTCCCATGAACAACAATCCACATTTATTCTTGAAAAAAAAAATCCACATTTTTTCAAATCTAATCCTGTCATCACATTCCAGAATATCTACATCTTGTGTTAATCCTATTACTGATCAGATGCACATTTTCTTATCTGATCCGCTGTTCTCGTGGTGCAGAACCCATCCTATAATGGAGGGTATAGACCATATTTACAAAAGTGTAAATTACCTGCTTAAATATATTATTCTCTATGTGCTGCTAAGTTTACCCCCAAAAGAAATCAGACACCCCCTAAAAGAATTGCACTTACCAGACCACCAAACAATTAGACCTGGCAAGTGAATGGGCTCTCACATACAAATCTGCGTTGCTGTAATTTCCCCTGTGTTTTACAGTGTTTGGCTCTCCCTGGTGACTGGAAGTGTAGTGCTCCTGAAGCCATCAGGGTGCTACAAGGTTCTACATCCTCATCAGGATGCAGGGCCTACCCCCTAGGGCCCCCGGAATACCAGTGTCGGTAACACACAAAAAAACAGTTTTTCCCCAACATTCCCCCTTATATTGGTGCAAAGCTAGGGTTGGACCAATGGATGGCCGCCTAGAGGTGGAGCCAGTCCAGTCCACTAGTTGACCCGGAACTATGCACCAACGGGGTATAAGTCCCTACGACAGGTAAAAGCTCCAAGCTGACCTGTTAACACCTGCACAGCGAGGGGACCATTAAGGACCTAGCTGACCCTAAAAATCCGAGACTCAATAACAAAGAAAGAGCTGAGGACAGGACCAGGGACTCCATCCCCACAGGGTTCATGTTACTGTCATACGGATAGCAGTGGAAAGAAACACCACCGGAGGGAGACCCCCAGTTGCTCTACGCGACAGGGACCACCAACCAGAGACAGGTGCAGGGGAAGAAGGTACCAGATTACTACACTGGCACTGAGACAAAGGGGACCCTACGGAGAAAGCAGCCGGCCTCGGGTGACCAGTTACCTCTAGAAAGTGAGTAAAGAACCAGTTGCACTAAACTCCTTGTGTGGACTACCGTCTCCTGACACCCGTCATTACACCTACCCTCTGGGGCCTGGCCCTGCTTGCGGAGGGTCTAACATCCAGGCTGCCATTAACACTAGCCCCAGTAGTGGACATTGTGCAGCGGCGGCTCCATCCACATAGCAGCAACACCGCAAGTGGCGTCACGTGTGAACATTAATCAAATCCCCTGTAAATACACCCCCATTACAAAAAAGTCCCAGGGCATGGAAATGGACAACGGCCACCACCATGACATTCCCAAGATTTACACCGCCAGGGACCGAATACCCCATATCCCTGGGCGCAGCAGAAGCAGTATCACTCACGCGGAGTGATACTGGTACCTGATCTGTGTGTGAGAGCTGCAGTGCAATACAGCTGGAACAGCGACACAGATCTCTGTGTGAGAGCCCATCCACCATCTCTACTTGCCAACTACAATTGTTTGGGGTCTGCTGAGTGTGATTTATTTTTTGGGGGTAAGATGTTTGCTTTCTTTTGGGGGTGTCTGCTTTCTTTGATGAAGACTAGAATCCTGCTGTATTCTTTAATTTTTTTAGCTGCTTGGACACATCCTTATAGAACCGCAACTAGGGCTTATTTTTGGAGTAGGGTTTATTTTTTAAGCTTACTAAAAAAAGGCCCAAAAATCATACTAGGGTTATTTTCAGGGTACGTCTTATTTTTGGGGTGGCTCCCATGGAATACACAGAAAAGCAAAGTAGGAAATCCAGGATCCTTTCTGTTTAATGCAGGGAAATTTATTAAAGAGATCCAGTCAGCACACTTTTACATCCAGAATTGCTTATATGACTGTAGAGGTGACTATCTCCCAATAAAGATGATACCTTTTCTGTAGAGATCAGATGTTTTGTTATTGAAAAATCTAGCGGAGAAACCATATGCAAATCATGCTGAAAGTGCACTGTGGGCGTGTCGGTGCACTTGAAGAAAGAATTGCTTAGGAACACCCTAAGTGCTCTTCCAGCCTGATTTGCATGTGACTTCTATGCTAGATTCTTCATGAATGTCACATTGAAACATCAGCAAATAAACATGTCATTTTTATTAGGAGACAAGCGTCAATACAGACGCATGAGAAGCTTCAGTTCCCCTAAAAATAGCTAAATTTGGCAATTGGGTGTGTTTTTTTATTGAATACCTATATACCTCCCTATGAGTCTCCAACAACAAACCCCCTGGGTAAGTTATATTGATGACATAAATATTTTAGGTCCTTGCTCTATGAGCAACAGTGGAGGGCAACGGACAAGAATGTAATACTCCATCTCACCTGCAGAGTCCGCCTCAGGAAACATGTCTAGTGTGAGCTTTTCTGCATCACCAGAGATTTTTTTTAAGCCGGACCCCTTGGAGGATAGTTTTAATCTCAAAAGAGGCTGTCTTCATCAGACATCACCTTTAATGATATGTCTCAAATGAACCTTTAGGCTGTGTGCACACAGTGTGATTTTATCACGCTTTTTGATGCATTTTTTTTTAGTTCAGTTTTGTCGCAAAATTGCATGCAAATCCTTATGCCAGCAAAGTCAATGAGAATACTGAAGTCTTGAGCACACGATGCTTTTTTTTTTCCTTGCACATTTGGTGCAGAAATGTTTTTAGCATTTTTGCAGCATTTTTCTACCCTAGAATGCATGAAAAATGCAGGCAAAAAAACGATAAAAAATGAACCGGATCGCAGCAAAAAAAAGAGTTTTTTTCCTGCCAAGAGATGAGGATATGGTGCAGAGATTTCTGCAACCAAATACTCAACGTGCGCATATAACCTTACTCTACCAAGTGGCATTTAATTAACTTTATGCTGTGTGCACACAGTGCGTTTTTATCGCGTTTTTGAGTGCAATTTTGTCACAAAAACTGCAAGAAAATCCTTATGATAGCAAAGTCAATGAGAAATCTGACGTGTCTGCACATGTTGAGTTTCTTTTCCTTGCAGATTTGGTGCAGAAAACCATCTGCTCCATGTCAATTCCGTCAGCGGTTTTGCCTGCATTTTTCACTATTAAAAGCAAAAAAAAACACATGCAAAAAAAGCGCAGCAAAAACATCGGAAAAACTTGCTTTTTTGCACTGAATTTCCTTCCAACTGATGCAGAAATGGTGCAGAAATTTTTGCAACCAAATACTCAAATAACCATAGGGTACGCCTTCAAATTAACATCTAGTATTTATGGAATATTGCAAAATACTATGCGCCATCTTTTCTGACACAATGTCGATAGGTTTATCGCCATCAGGGAGTTCACAATATGATTCATTTAATAATCACATCTGTAAAGCGCTGTGGAATTAATGTTGCTATAGAAGTGAATGAATAAAATAAATATAGAATAATTCACTTACAATATAGTAAATTGGTTTTGTAATTACCGTATTTTTCGTATTATAAGACACACTTTTCCTCCCCAAAATTTGGAAGGAAAATGAGGGGTGCGTCTTAAAATCCGAATGTAGCTTATCGGGGGAGGTGGAGAAGGGGTCACAGAAGGCATAGTAAATGCTCTGGACCACGGGGGCTGTGCACCGGACTTACTGCGGGCGGCGGGCTGTGCTGCAGGCTTACTGCGGGCGGTAGATTGTGCTGCGGGCTCAGTGCTGGGTGAAGTGCTGCGGACAGTGAGGCAGGGGCCATTGTTGGCGGTGCGGGCTTCAAATAATGGCGCCCGGAGTCGGCGAATGTGCAAATGGAGCGCTCGGCTCAAGATCTCATCTGCGCACGCGCCGCCTCTAGCCCATTGATTCCCTGCAGCAGACTTAAGGAAAATGGTGCCCGGAGGTGGTGACTCGCCCACCCCAGGGCCTTAGGTGACTCTGTGTCGGGCCGGACTAGTCCGGGGTAGTCAGCGGTGGCGGGGCCAGATTCCATGACCCTGGCGGAGTCAATACAAAATGTGGCGGTATTGGGGAGATGATGATAATGTTTATATGAATATTCGTGACGCTTCCTGTGGTAATTTGCAGCTATAGAGCCGCAGCTGCTGGAAGGGACCTCCGGGGTTGATGTTATGGCAGCTGAGGTGTTTCTTGCTCTCCACAGGTAGAGCGGATACCCCGGGGCAACCTTTGGTGCTTGGTAAAGTCTATTGTGTTTGTGGACGAGGTGCAGGATAAACCAGACGACACAGGGCTTGCAGTTAAGATGTTTTACTCGCTGTTCAGTCTCAGTGCTGCAGTTAACCGGTTACCCACGGAATGCCAGGATCCGCTGTCAGGGACCTCTGTCGATCCCGAATAGGTCAAGGGTCAGTCCCGGTTCACCTCTCTATGTGTCCTTTCTCTGGCTGTCTCCCAGCGCTCAACTGTTTTTGGATTGTCTTGCGCCTCCACCACAGGGCCTGTACAAAGGTGGCTGACCTCAGTCGTATCTTGCCCCCTTCACCGGTGATCTGTGGCGGGTTGTGGCCCCGGGTGCCTGCAACGATCTCCCAGGCCTTCGGTTTCACTTTAAGGAAAGGTCTTTCTTCCCTCAGTCTAGGGACCATCCCTGATTTGCAGCCTGATCCCTCCACCCGATGTTTCTAGTGGAACAGGTCACGGGACAATTGCCCTTCCGTGACCCTGGAATCTCTTCTTCTTTCGGTGTCACCTGGGCCTAGCAAGACCCCAGGATCTCCACTGGGAACCTCCTTCTGTCTCTGCCTTCTCTATCTGCTGTCCTTTCCAGACAGCCCACCTCCTCACTCCTCACTCACTGCCTGACAGAGTGACTAAACTTGAACTTCCTAGTCCCTTTTTCCACTCACTCTTTTTGCCTCCTCCCACACACCCACTGGCTAGGCCCCACCCACACCATTGGGACCAATGAATGGGACTTACGGCCCCATGAGCTAAACATCTTTGGGGGTTGCTGCCACTATCCCTGACCTGGTGTTTGCCTACCAATTGGTGTGTGCAAATTTGGTCTGTGAAATGGTAGTTGACCCCATTCTTACCCGGGATGGGATACCACACCTTTGGCTGAGGTGCAATATCTCTGTGGCGACGGAAGCCTCAGGGGCGCCACACTGGCGCATGCACAGATGAGATCTCAGCTTGCCATTGAGCCGAGAGCTCCATCTGCCCACACACCGACTCCGAGCGCCATTTCTTTGAAGCTTCTAGATGCTCCTCCTGCCTCACAGTGCCCCGATTTAGCAACTGGGACACCCGTTGCACCGCCCACAGCATTCCCCTTCTCTACCACTACCCCTGCCTCCTGTGACCCGACTCCACCACTGCTGCTGCCCCCCCTCTGGTAAGACAGCATTGGATTATAAGACGGACCCCATTTTTTTCTTTTTCTTTTTCTCTATATTTGGGGTGCATCTTATAATCAGATGCGTCTTATAAAGCGAAAAGTATGGTATTTGTATTTTATTCTGCAGTATCTGAGTGGACCTAGCAATTTTATTATTATTATTATTATTATTTATTTTCCATTTTGTTAAAGCAATTTGTAGGTTTTTCTAAAAATCTACCATATGCGAAAAATATAACAAAAATCATCCGTACTTCAGCAGCCAAAATAGCCCTTAATACATTTGGGAAATTGCGGAATTACAGTAATCCTGTTTGATAGAATCTCCTATCCGCACTCCTCTTCATTGGTTATATTGCTTGTTCTCAAGAGCTTCTTAATTCCCAGCTACTTTGAGAATCGCAGAACCGGTGCCTCTCTGAAGTCGCGTAGTGTCCTGGCCTGATCTGGTGGAGAACACTTCGTGTCTACATCCCACATCAATGAAGAATTATTATAGGGCAACAAATACAATATTGCTCCAGTTTAGGTTGCTACTTGCATCTTGCATCCATGGTTTTTGATACGTTTTGCACCTTTCCATAAAAATAAGTCATTCTGGTAGTATATTTTTTGACAGCAGTCTTAATCTTTTCTTTAAAAGCCCTTTAATTTCTAATCCGGTTGTCCAGAATTAGAGAAAATGGCGGCGTTTGTCCAAAAAAAGCATCGCATCTGTTTATAGCTTATGTCCGGATCAATTTAAATAAATATGTCTGAGTTGCAGTACCACACATGGCCTGTAGACAAGTGTGGTGCTGTTTTTGTGAGATGACAGCTATGTTTTTCTGATTATGGATCAGTCACTCCTTGTGTTTGAATTGTTGAGTTTTGTGTTCCTCTGTACGTCCAATATTGTTTGTACAAGTATCTTCTGAACAACAAAGTGCTGCGGAATATGAGAGTGCTTTATAAATCCCCAGCCCCCAACGGTTGGAAGACAAAACAGCCCAACCGAAGGAGAGAGAGTAAGAAAGGAAAAATCGTGGAAAAGAGATAGAGAGATAGCGAAGGAGCAAAGAAAGAACGAACTAGAGGAAGAGGAAAAGCAAAGAAAGAGGATAAGGGAGAGGGGAAGGGGGGAGGGGCAGTAATGAGAGAAAAGGGGGGGCAGTGAAGGGAGGAAAGGGGGTGCGCAAGGGTTGTACCTTCACACACCTTCATCCTTAAAGGGAACCTGTCACCACTTTTTTGGACTATAAGCTACGGCCACCACCACCGGGCTCTTATATACAGCATTTTAACATGCTGTATATAACAGCCCAGGTCGGGGGTATAACATAAAAAACACTTTATAATACTCACCTAACGGTTGCGCGGTGGGCCTAATGGGCATCTCCGTTGTCCGGTTCCCAGTGCCGCATCTTTTGGCCATCATTGATCTCCTTCTCTAGCTGCGGTGCATGGCGGGTCCAACGTCATCCACACTCGCCGACATTCAGGTCCTGAGCAGGGCAGATCAAAGTATTGTAGTGCGCCTGCGCAGGACCGGCGAGTGTGTATGACGTAGATGCGTCATGCACCCAGGCATCAGAAAGAGGACGAAGATGGCTGAAAGGGGAGGCGCCCACACCGGAGAACGGAGACGCTCATTAGTCCCACCGCGCGACCATTAGGTAAGTATTATAAAGTGTTTTTTATGTTATACTCCTGGCTATATAAGAATGCTATATATAAGACCCCGGTGGTGGTGGCTGCAGCTTATAGGCCAAAAAAGTGCTGACAGGTTCCCTCTCTAGGGTATCACTTTCTGTTTATCTCAGTGCCTCCTTGAATTCGTCTGTCTGTTGAAAATCAAGTCAATAGTACCAGGTGGCTCAGAACGTCCCGTAAGTGTCATGGATCGAAGATGTCAGGTCCTCCATATGCATAATGTTGTTAACCTTCTCGATCCACAATAACACGGTGGAACAGGTGACTTTCCTCCAGTTCAGAGGAACAAACGACCCTTCCCAAATTCTGACGTACATGTACAGTGGGCTCAGGCGCTGATTAGATTTATATAAAGAGGTAATTTGTTTGTTAACTTGGTGTAATTACCGCTGTTCTCCTGAATCCGGCGTGATTTTTCTTTTGTTCCTGTGACTTTCCGTTCCTGAGATATGGCCTTCTCTTTTCCTTTGTTTTGTTACTAAATGGGCGTCGTCCTCAAGAACACTCCCACAGAGAAAAAATATAGGCTCCTCCCACTTAGATAACCAAGCTCGATTTACATATGGGGAAAAAGATGCCGTATCTTAGGAATGGAGAGGCTCAGGAACAAAAGAAAAACAACACCGGATTCAGGAGAACAGCGACATTTACATTAGATAAAAAAAATAAGTATTTTTTGAGAGTGACTGGTTCTCCTTAAAGGGTATTTTCATTTTAAATTGATTTAATAACACCAGACCTAATATAACCATTGTTATGATGTGTACACCTATATATTTCTGGGTCATCACATAGTTATACAACTTCAAAACTTGTAAGCCGAGACTTTCAATGAAGGCTACAATCCAGTTTGTTGGGGAAAGACGAATAAAGAGAGAGTAACCACGTCTAGTCTGGAACACATTTAACTCCTATTTGTGAAATTGCCATGTCCAGTAGTAACCACATAGTCATTCATTTCCGCACATCAGGCTCTCCCGTTAAATTATTCTGAGTTTTAGCCAAGCGGCACATTCATCTGATGCCTGCAGAACCTGTTAGCTTTGCCTGTGCCATTTGTATCTGCTTAATACCGTATAATTGGGGTGATACAGTGGATTTTAATGCACTTTAATGAAAGGAAATGTACAAATTTACTCTTTGCCTACAATTTGTCTCTGTTAGCAGTATTACGGCTTTTCCGTACTGTTTGACCCGGGGCAGTTAAGCTGTGATTCTAATAAAATGTGTTTTAGTTTCTCACTGATCTGATAAGTAAAAAGCGTTTTTGCTTCAGTTTTTTCAATTTTCAAAAAGTTTACTAAAAAATTGGGAGCAAAAAAATTTTTTCCAAATGATTGAATATTTAAATACTTTCCTGGTGTATAAGGCGTATGGGAAATGCTGATTAGGTTCAAATATTTTAGAGGGGTGTAGCTAACAGGGCTACTTGGGCAAGTGCTCCTAGTCTTAAAGAAGTTGTCCCCTAGTTTTACATTGACGACCTATGCGTCGGATAGGTCATTAATGTCTGATCGGCCGGGGTCCGCCACCCCGCACCCCCGCCGATCACTTGTTCTCGTGCCGGCGGCGGTAGCAGGCAGACGGAATTGCTCAGTTCCAGAACTGCTCCGTTTTCTGCTAGTGGTAACGGCCGGGTACTGCACATCCGGCTCCTATTGATCTGAAAGGAAGGAGGATGTGCAGTACCCGGCCACAGCCCCTGTCAAAAAACGGAGCAGCTCCGAGACTGAGCATTTCCAGGTACCTGCTGCTGCCGCTGGGATCAAGAACAGTAGATTGGCGGGGGTAGGGGGTGTCTGACTCTGGCTGATCTGACATTGATGACCTATCCTAAGGAAAGGCCATCAATGTAAAAGTAGTGGTCAACCCCTTTAAGATGGGCCACTGGCACAAGCAGTAGAAAGAGTTGCATACTGAGTGAGGTGCCAAGCCAACCACAACAGTGCCAGAGCAAATGACATTTTGTTGATTGGTGGGGGTCCGACAGTTAGGACCTACAACAATCAGCAGAACGGAGAACTTCTATCCCTGTTAGAATGAAGCGGCAGTGGGTACGCTTGACCGTCGTTCAATCATTTGCCAAATGTTGCTTACAACTTTTTCCGACAGCCCCATAGAGAACGAATGGAGTTCCGACCTGCTGCACTATTATGTAATGGGGGCAAAAGTTCCACTATCTATTGATCGGTGCATGTCCCAGCATTGAGACCCCCACCGATCAGCAGGTTATCACCTATTCTGCGGATAGATGATAACCTTGGTTTACTGCACAATACCTGTAAATACTAATACATTCACAAATACAATATGTTTTTTGTGGATAAAAGTCTTATTTCACAGCTGAGTTGCCCCAGTTGAGGATCCCTAGTGGGAACCAACCTACACTACTCTACTAACAAAAAAAAATGGCATGGCGAGTGCCATGAAGGATCACACTGCCCTTCTTTCTTTCAAATCAGTACCCATAGAGGGGCCATATATGCGCTTTACGACTGGGGGAATATTGTGATTCAAAATCGGAAATCGGAGAGTGGCCCAAAGTTGGGAATCATGGGATGGCATCAATCAGTACCCATAGATAGGCACTTAAGTGTACTCCACTTTTACAATAAGAGTATTCTCATCTATTTCTCACCTATGTCACTGCATATGTGTCATGCTGGTGTGACGGGATTGGGGGAGTGAGTGGAATGGGGGCCCTGTCACTTACCCTCAAGCTGGGGAGGTACCCTGGGCTAACCCTCATCCCAGAATTACGCTTGAAGGTATCAAGGTCTGAGCCACCAGCCTCTCCCTTTCTCCTGTCCTTGCCCTGATGCTAATATCCCCACGACACCCACCTCCCAAGGGAACAAACTAGCACGGAGAACCCCAAACCCCCCCCCCCCCTATACAAAGAACACAAGAGGGGGTAATAACAACTCACACACCACAGGGAAAACACACGGCGGTGTACAGGTATCAGGAAGGGAAAAGGGAAAGTACCAACACAGGGTAACACTTCCCCACAACAAAGCACAGACAACAGCAGTAGCAAGTCCATCCACCTCCGAGCCCAGCTCCAGAATTGTTCTGAATAACCGGCACCCCCTGATGGAAGCAGGGGGCTTTTAGCCCGGCCGGAAGTGGACATCAGTAAGAACAGCTGAGCTGCCTAGCCTCCTCGTGTGCCAAAAGAAACTAAGTCCGTTTAAAGTGTGTGACCTGAACCTTACAAAAACTCTCAGGCAGCGAAGACCATGACACTATGCCATAAACGAATCATAGACTAGGTTCTATCCTTTGGAAAATAGTGAATGGGATCCCATCACAAGCAATTTGCTTTTCAATTTTTGGAGTTTACAAAGGAATGAATAGAGAGAGGCGCAAGCGCCACCACATCTCTGTCATCGGCACCACATATGGCCGCATTGTTGAGATGCAGGTGTTTGCGCTGGTCCCACATGTATCATACAGTTATGACATATCTTGAGGTTGGACAAAAATTCGGTGAAATTTTGATGGTCTCTGTATTTTATTGTATATTTGTTTGTCTTTTTAACTATATCATGTTATTCTTTCTTGTTCACCAGGCACCACTGCATAGCTGAGCGAACAAGTGTTCAAAGAACTGCGCAATACAGGTAGGTAACAAAAAAAAGACAGTTGCACTCTGAAATGCAAGCATGCAAGCAATGAATGCAATAATATAGATATGCAGTACTGGTAAAGGAAATCTAGGGAAAAATTGAGATATTTAGTATACAAAAATGGCCATTTCTATATCTGCCCAGTAGCCATGTCAAGGCATAGCTCTTATACTGGAAAACTACACTAAACTGAAGCATCTCTCTGGGTTACAAACCTCCATGTGTATAAGCATGTAGGAACTTACTACTATAGAATAAAATCACCTGTGGATAATGGGGTAGGGGTGCACAGCTAGAGGGCATGACTCCATAATCTAGACAAAAAGACTAACGGCACTCCCAAAATGCAGTCTGAACAGGTGCAAAACTGAACATGACAATAATAATAAAAAAGACAGTTGCACCTTGAAATGCTAAATCATGCAAACCATGAATGCAAGAATATAGATATGCATTACTGCTAAAGGAAATCTAGGAAAAATTGAGATATTTAGCATACAAAAATGGCCATTTCTATATCTGCCCAGTAGCCACGTCAAGACGTATCTCATTTACTGGGAAACTACACTAAACTGAAGCCTTTCTATGCGTTAAAAACCTATTGTGTATGGGCATGTAAGAACTTGCTATTAGAGAATAAAATCACATTTTTGCCTAACATAGGTGGGTGCCATGACTTGAAAGACTACTGAAGTTTTGTTTGCCTCAGAGAATGTGCGATCGATTCTCTAGAACTGATCCATTGGCCACGTCAGTAATCTACGGTCCTGAGAACGGACTCGTACCTTATGGCATCCCTTTGGAATAGTCGGCCTGGCCCAATATAATTTTTGTAGGGTGACAGACAGTTCAGATACCCCATACTTTGCACTGATGAGGGGCAATCACCCCGAAACACCGTGGCTGCAAATTGGGATTCTGATTTGGCATAAATCCTAAGTGTTATGAAAAGGCTTGTTTAAAAAGCCACTTTTGACTTTTAGGATTGCTACTTCCAATAGGTGGCGCTAGAGTTTGTCTCCTTCCTCACTGGAGGGACAATTTGAGAGACACGTGACGTCGCACTGGAGGACTAATGAAAGGAGAAGCCACATATGCCATCAGATAGGAGGCAGTTCTCCAAGTTACTGGCCAGTGGGCCGATTAACGACGTGACCGATGGACCGGGTCCTTCAAATCAATTTGCACCAATTCTAATTGGCTGTTACAAGATTGTCTCATTCCCTATCGTCAGACATAGAGCTTTGTTCATTTGGTACCCAAAAAGATAACCCCAATCTGATCCAGCCCCCCTTTACCTTATTATTCTGTGTTGTCACTTCATCTTTTTGATGCATGGAGAAACTAGGTGCAAAGTCTTCTAATGGGGGGTGAATGAACAATATCACCTATCAACCGGGAAGTTGAAAAATGTATAATCACTGGGGGTCATTCACGAAATCTGAAGAGGGTAAATAAGAATCATGAAGATGGCCAATAGACCGTGAATAGAACAAGAGTGCGCATGCGCGGCCATCGCTCGATTGTAGCAGAGGACATGGAGCCCCCATTGTCAGAATCATCTATAGCAGACTACTACAATCAAGAAACATGTAAATCTGGACATAGATTGATTTTCTGTAGCAAATTACAAGGATAATTAAGTGGCCATGAGCCTTGATGTGAACGTGCAGGACAAGCGGGAGGTCTTTATCTGATAATGAGCGCCGGATTTGCATTTAGTGAATTTTATAATTTATCTGCAAAATCCCTTCAGTACAGAGTAGTGGAGCACAGATGGGGAGATGTTTAGCAACTCCATATGCTGTAAATCCTTATACCGGAGGCCCAGCTAGTGGGTCAGTTGGGGGTGGGGGAGGGGCAAATGATATAATTAGGGCCCTAACCAGGTAATCATGTTTAGAACAATGGTGCCAACCCCTAATTGTGATTACAGGGGAAGATGGCCATGCTGTTATTGTTAGTGAAAATAAATCTCTATACTAAGACAAACAGCCATATTTTCGTCATACTGGGAAAATATAGTAGTAGATAATGCTTCTTGAGGGTCCACTTAACATCTAATAATGTCCCCTGAGCTGCCCCAAGTACAGCTCCCCTATACACAGTTTGATGTTCCCATAGCTCCCCTATACACAGTATAATGGCCCACAGCTCCCCTAAACACCGTATGATGGGCCAACATTATACACAAGTATAATGGCCCAAATGTCCACTATACACAGTATTATGGGCCTTTGGTTCCCCTATACACAGTATAATGACCCACAGCTCCCCTATACACAGTATTATGGGCCAACAGCTCCCCTATACACAGTATTATGGGCCTTTGGTTCCCCTATACACAGTATAATGGCCCCACAGCTCCCCTAAACACAATATGATGGGCCAACATCTTCCCTATAAACAGTATGAAGGGCCCACAGCTCCCCTATACACAGTATGAAGGGCCCACTGCTTCCCTATACACAGTAGATTGGGCCCACAGCTCCCCTATACAGAGTATGATGCCCCACAGCTCCCCTAAACACAGGATGATGGGCCCACAGCTCCCCTATACACAGTATGATGGGCCCACAGCTCCCCTTTATACAGTATGATGGGTCCACAGCTTCCCCATACACTGTGTAATCTACCACACATCTCCCCTTTACAGAGTGTGATGGGCCCACAGCTCCCCTATACACAATATAATGGGCCCACAGCTCCTTTATATAATATGATGAGCCCACAGCTCCACTATATATAGCATGAAAGCCTTGAGGTAGTCCTCACACAGTATTATTGTCCCCACACAGCAAAACGGCCCCCACAGTAGCCCTCTCACTCTACAATAGTCCCACAGTACGTATAATGAAAAAACCCCATAGCCAATATCGAGGGGTTGCCATGGTTGCACAGGCAGAGAAAAAGATCAGCGAGGTTGAAGCTGGTAAAGGAAGAGTTAACTTATTAGATAAGGGTGAAGTGAGGTGATGTAACGCGGACAGCTGAGGAAACTGGTTTGAACCAGCTGTTGCGCGCCT
Source organism: Anomaloglossus baeobatrachus (assembly GCF_048569485.1). Classification (NCBI taxonomy): domain Eukaryota; kingdom Metazoa; phylum Chordata; class Amphibia; order Anura; family Aromobatidae; genus Anomaloglossus; species Anomaloglossus baeobatrachus. Next base: position 46,634,279 of record NC_134361.1, read on the forward strand.
TTTTTACTTTAATATGATTGGTGGTTAGTGTTTTTGTGCGGGAGATTTTCGGTATATATATGAGTGACTAACCGGTCAGCTGGCAGTCCAGCTGATGAAGATTGAAGAAATACCTCATGGAAGACCTCCTGCAGCAGCTGTTGAGAAGAGCCGGAGAGCGAGGCGGCGAGGAATGGCTGAGATCTTGCCTGAAAGCCGCTGATCCGTCGGCATCGTTGGAGCCAGCTGAAGCGGAGCGGCCGGCGGAGTCGCCGCCGGTCGTGAATCCTGAGTCGGCAGCGGAGGAGTCGGCGGAGAAGACGCAGCGGAGGAAAAGGAGAAGAAAAGAAGCATACTCACCGCCGACAGCGCCATCGCGGAGGAGTGCTGTGGAGCGGAAGAAGACGTCGGGTGTCAAGTCTCGAGGGGCGTCATCGCGAGAGCAGCAGCGTCATCAATCCGGGACCGGAGCGACCGCGACAGGAAGTCGCGGCGAGTCAGCTGACGCGATCAACAGGAAGAAGATGGCGGCGCCCAGGGAACGGGGGCGCAGCAAAGGCCGGAGTGTTCAGCCGCTGCCCAAGCAAAAGAGCAGCTCTAGGGCAGCGGCGGCACTCAGGGCTTGGGTAGGCGGTACGCCTGCTCCAGCGGCGGGGCATGAAGAGGAGCGCGGAGGTCGGTGTTGCCCTGAAGAGGATCGGTCGGCTTCTGGGACTGGGTCCAGCGATGACGGGTCGGATGCAAGTCTTCAGGAACAGGACGGCAGGAGGGGTGAGATGCCTACTACCCCTTTCCCTGTGCAGAACATTTTCCCTAATAATTTAAAAGATGTGGTGTTTAAAACATTAGTGGATATTTTAAAGGGTAATAGTCAGGAGTTATCTGTAGTGAACTCCTTGAATAGTACTAGAACTCAGGGCATTCCTGACTCTTTCCTTAAGGAGGCAATCACATGTGACTTATCGCCGCTTGGCTTCCATTTGAGCGCTTCTGTTAAGGAAAAAATCTGGAATGGCGAGTTTATTGATTTATTTACATTGTTACCAATAGGTAGGGAACAGCAGCATAGGTCGGATAAGAGGGATGATAAACAGGAGGCTGATGACAAGAAAAAGCCTTTTAAATCATTTAACAACTGGATCCAGGCTTTTTCGATTTATGCTGCTGTTCTAGGGGAAAAAAGGTCTGAATGGTGTAGCGGTTTATTTCAACATGTGGACATCATACTGGAAGCCTACCGCAATTTTGGTGGCACAGCATGGTTGATCTATGATGAATCGTTCAGACAAAAGATGGCGGTTCATTCACACATTAAATGGGGGGTTAAAGATGTAGGGCTCTGGTTGAATCTGATGCTCCCACAAAGAAATAATCCGGTTAAACATAATTCTCAGGGTTTGAAAAAAGGGGTGTGTTTCGCGTATAATGAGACGACATGTAAATGGTTAAACAATTGTCGATTTCGACATGAGTGCTCATTTTGCGGGGGAACACATCCCATGGCTAAGTGCTTTAAAAAGATTGCCCAAACCAGTGCCCAAGGAGCTTCACTTAAGGAACAACTTAGTAAAAGCGTTGACGCCAGTGAGGGTGGAAAAAATGCGTCCATGGCTCGACCTTTTCCCAGACAAGGTGAAGCGTGATTTAGTGCTGAATGGTTTCACAGAGGGATTTTTTGTACCAGAATTTAAGGGTTTAGGTTGTTGTATGTTCGAAAATTTGGCTTCGGTTAAGGAGCTTCCTCATATTGCGAAAGAAAAAATTGAAAAGAGGTTGAGGCTGGCAGAGTTGCTGGGCCGTTTAGTGCTCCTCCGTTCGCTAATTTTAGAGTCTCCCCATTAGGATTAGTGCCCAAAAAAGAGAAAGGTAGTTTTAGACTTATTCATCACCTGTCATACCCGGCGGGCGGGTCTTTAAACGACGAGATTGATACTGCTAGTACGTCTGTAAAATACGCGTCTTTCGATATGGCGGTAGAATTGCTCAGACGTTTCGGTAGGAATGCTTTATTGGCAAAGGCAGATATTAAAGCGGCATTTCGTTTGTTGCCAGTGAATCCTTCAGGTTTTAATTCTTTAGGGTTTTGTTTTGAAGGAAAGTTTTATTTTGATATGTGTTTACCGATGGGTTTTTCTTTATCTTGTTTGTATTTTGAAGCTTTTTCTTCGTTTTTGCAATGGGTGTTACAATATGAGATGCCTTTAGGGGGAGTTATTCATTATTTAGATGATTTTTTGTTCATTGGTTGTAGTTAGTCGTCAGGGTGTTTGGAGTTATTATTAAAGTTCATAGATATAGCTAAGTTGTTTGGGGTCCCACTTGCGGACGAGAAGACGGTGTTCCCGTGCCGCAGGTTGGAGTTTTTAGGCATCGTGATAGATTCTGAAAAAATGGAATGCAGGTTACCTCAAGAAAAAGTTACTAAACTTAAATGTTTGATTGGTGATATGTCAGCAAAAGAAAAGGTAGTGCTGAAAGAATTACAGTCATTACTCGGGTCTTTGAATTTTGCCTTACGGATCATTCCGATGGGCAGGGTGTTTTCTCGGAGCCTTTACGACGCTACAAAAGCGGTAAAATCCCCTAGGGCTCATATCAGGCTTTCTAGGAACATGAAAGGGGATTTGGCTATTTGGTTGGATTTTCTTCAGGATTTTAACGGGGTAGCTTGTTGGCAGGAACAGTTTCAGTCATCTGAAGCTTTGTCCTTTTTTGTTGGTGTCAATAGTTCTCTGGGTTATGGGATTGTTCTACATAACCACTGGTCGGTTGGTTGCTGGCCCGAGTCATGGGTTCAGAACAAGGTGATTCAGAATGATATGGTGTTGGAGCTGTTTGCAATTCTTGTAGCAGTAGTGATCTGGGGTAAAATTTTAGCAAATAAAAGGATTGTTTTTATTTCCGATAAACAAGGGTTAGTTTTCTGTATCAACACATTATCTTCAAAATGTGGTTGGGCGTCAAAGATATTGAGGCATCTCGTTTTAATTTGCTTAAAGTTTAATATTTGGTTAAAAGCAACATTTGATATGAAGAAGAATAGGAATACGGTGGCTGATTGTCTCTCTCACCAGCAGTTGGCGAAGTTTCGGCATCTGGTTCCCGATGCCGATCAAGACGGCACTCCTTGCCCTCGTCATCTGTGGGACATTCTATGAGTCACATTAGTGGGGCAATTATGAATTCAGTGGCTAGTAGAACATGGGCTGGTTATTCAGTCGCATGGAAAAAATGGTGTGATTTTTGTGTTCAAAGGAAGGTAAAGGTTGATGCAGTAAATATGGATGCAGCTTTATTATTCATAAGTGGTTTATTAAATGAGAATATTAGTTATGCTTCACTTGCAAGGGTTATTGCCGGTGTTTCATTTTTTCTAAAATTACAAGGCAGCCCCCCATTGAATAGTTTCTTTGCAGTGAAGCAGGTTTTAAAGGGTTTAAAAAGAGCAGGGTGTCACCCCGATAAAAGATGTCCAATTTCTTTTGATTTACTCGGGAAACTATGGGAAGTACTACCATTTGTTTGTTTTGACTCGTTTGAAACATGTTTATTCAGAACGGCCTTCGTCCTGATGTTTTTTGCAGCGTTAAGGATCAGTGAGTTGGTAGCTCGTAGTAAGAATCGGTTATCTGGTTTACTATTGAGCGATGTAGTGTTATCAAATGAACGACTATTGATTACTCTTCGGAGATCAAAAACGGATCAATTGGGTAAGGGTCGTGTAATTTCATTAAATAAAGTGCTGGAGTCAGAGGTATGTCCGGTTAGTAATGTTCGTGACTGGTTCCATTATCGTGCTATGGTGCCTGGCTCTTTTTTGGTCCATGCCAATGGGGAGCCAGCTACCATATTTCAGTTTAATAGTGTTCTAAAGAAATGTCTTGATAAACTGCACATTGGCTCCCAAAAAATTTCCTCTCACTCTTTTAGGATAGGAGCTGCCACTGAAGCGGCAATGCTCGGGCTAGGCGATGACACAATTAAGTGTATTGGCCGCTGGGAATCAAGGAGGTTTAAGGGGTACATTCGTCCTAATTTATTGTTTTAATCATTTTTAATTTTTTAGGACCTTTGACGGTATGGATTGTAGGACACTCTTACATTTTTTGGGCTCAGAAGAGAGCCAAGCACAGGATCTACACTGAAAATTTATCATTCCAGCAGGAATCTATTCAAATTTTTTGGTTCGGATACAGGGGTCTACGGTGGTTAAACTTAGTTCATGTTTTGAATGATTTGATCTTGAAGGCCCCTCTTCCAGATTTAATCATTATTCATTTGGGAGGAAACGACATTGGAAAAATTAATACTCTTGAAATGTTATTTAGAATGCGAAGGGATTTAATGAGTATAAAAACTGTTTTTCCAGACACTACTTTGGTGTATTCGGAGATGATACCGCGGTTAGTGTGGAGTCAGGAGGGGTGTTTGTTCATGAATAAGATTAGAAAGAGGATTAATAGGGAACTAGAAAAATTGTTTAGTGTTTTGGGTGGTTTCTCTTATCGTCACATTGATTTGGAGGGCTTTACTCCAGGGTTATTTAGGTTTGATTGGGTTCATCTGTCTGAGATCGGTTTAGATATTTTTAATGTGGGTTTACAGTCTGTGGTTGAGAAGTGGCTGAGTGGTTTGGGGGGGGCCACGACTGTTTAGTCGTGTCCTTGTGGAAAAATCACCCAGCTCGCCTGGGTGGATTTGCTTGGTAATGGTTTATTTGGGTGGCATGATGGTGGAACATCATGCAATTTTGTTTAAAATGTATTTATAGGTTTTTGGTATCTTAAATGTTTATTTGATTGTATTGGTTACTCTTAATAAACCATCACGGCCACTTTTCATCCACATTCTGTCTGTGTCTATTTATTTATTTATATAAATTATTTAAGTTATGAATTTAAATGTTATTTGAATATGCCTTGTGCTACCATGTATCCATCAGTAGCCTCCATACTGCATGATGGACCCCCACACTGTATAATGCCCCCCACACTTTATGATGCCCCACAGTCACACCACAAGTACTAAATAAAATAACAACATCATATGCTCACCTAACCCCAGATCTTGATGAGTCCACCAGTAGACAGTGCACACAGAGGACATAAGAGTCCTGACGCAGTCACGTCATCTCATCACTCTGCCCTCCCCTCGTCCAGTGTATCATCCTGCCATTTGTAGGGCCCAGACTAAAAGTGACCTGCGGTTTACAGAATGGCGCGAGGTAGGGCAGGGAGATCATGTGTCTCCGCTGTACCACAGACCATAACTGTATTGGCGTGTTGCACATGCTGGTACAGGTAATAGCGGCAGTCACTCCAGGTGGGCCGCCTCTGACCCCGCTATGCTGGTGATAAGTGACTATGATTTATGTGTCCCCTAACAGAAGACTCTGACATTAGCCACTCTATAGACATACAGTGATAATAGTCGCCCATAGGCTGCCATGTTACAAAAAAATCTATACGGTACAGAAACTTTTTTTCCTCTGAATGGTATAGTATCGTCTAGGACTTTCTTTTATACAATTAGAAGTTTCATCAACATTTATAAGCTTCATAGTCACCAGAAAAATTGTCAGGTGCATGGAACTATGGATATTTATAGGTTAAATGTAATTAAATCAATAATTGGACATTCTTTATACGAGTCACAGTGCATATCCTAATATATATGTGTGTCGCCCGGGGACCAGGGGGTACTCAGATCCGGGCCACAGGGTCACTTCTGTGGGTATCACGGTGGCGTGACCCGGTCTGTGATCCCAGGCTCCACAGTAAAAGGGGGTTTGTTAAGGGAGATAGTTTATTGTCCGTGACGCCACCCACGGTTGTGGTGATTGTGTGGACACCACCGCTGCTCTGGACGGGGATCCCGGGAGTGATGATATGGAGCAGCTAGATGTTATTTCTCCCCTCCGTGGGTAGGGGTTGGTTGTCCCGGGGCCCGGTGATGGGGTAAGCAGGGAGCAGGGCACAGTGCTGCAGTGCGGTGCCCAAGGGCACGAGCGTACTCACAAGTAATTCACACGGAGTCACTGGTAAACTAGGAATTGCCGGTGTCCGCAGCCTTCGGTACGGGGGTGTTAGTGTCCCACACACGGTGCAGCAGCTCCTGTTCTTTCCCTGCAGCCAGGTGCCTTTCTCTCCACTCTCTTCCTCTCTCTCCTCAGCCGGGAACGGGGAATGCACTCCCCTGCAGTGATCCGGGTCACCCTAGGTACCGAGGGGCCACTACCCTGCTCCGGCTACCTCTGGCCCCTTCCTCACTACGGCCTGTCCCGGCCCTCTCGGAGCACGCTTCACTATCAGCCTGGGAGCTACAACTCCAGGCTTCTCTTCTCTCTGTCTCTCCAAACACTCTGCTCCAGCCCCTCCCCTCTGCTCTGCTTTTCTCTTACACTGGGGGCTGTGGTTTGTCCTGCTGCACCGGTGTGGGATCAGATTACCAAGGAGGATTAACTCTTTCTGTGACAACCTGGCTTTGCCAGGGCGTCACATATGACATTTTAAGAGGTTCATAATCAAGAAACATGAGAGAACACAGCACAAGCTTCAGCTTCCTATTTGATCCTCTGTTGCCCTCTAGAGCTCTGGTGTAGCACAACAGATATGCCGAGTGCTGCTCACTCCCACTTGCTAACTAGCTATAAGGTAGACACTCTCTTCATACATTTTACATATACTGCCGGGAAATGGGACTCTTTCATTGTCTTTGTCATGTATTGGGCAAGCTTGTTCTGATGGCGTTAATGGCATGATGCCCTCTAAGCCAGCCATCTTACTAGCAACCTAGTGCATATAAAATAAAGTACATGGTGCAATAATTGTGTAACGCCTGCCTGGATTAACAGACTCAGGGGGGATGTAATGGACAGACTTGAGGGAAGCCACTCACCAAGCAGGACCCCCAGAACCCAGAAACCCTTTAACCCCCTATACAGGGATTTGGAATTACACAGGGCCCTGGAGATCATTACCTGTGGAAGGCTGCAGTCCGATGAGAGTAGTCGTCAGGCAGGGTCAAACAAGGAATAGCAGAACAGGGACAGAATCTGCAGGCAATGACGTAATCAGAAACAAGCAAGCAAAGGTCAAAACCGGATCGGGCAGCGAGGTACAAAAACAGCAGGCAGGAGGGTAGTCAGGAAACAAGCGGTAATCAGCAGACAATATCACAGGACAAAACAGGAGCCAGAATTCTCAGAACTATCTCTGGCAGTGGTCATGTGACAGGAGGGGGAATAAGAAGGGTGTGGTGTCTTCCCATTGGCTGCAGCTGAATGATGGTACTTCAGCTGGGAGACACACGCCACCCACAGTCAGCCAGTGGCACTGCAGATCCCCAGGAAACCCAGACCTGTGGATGAGCGGAGCCTGCGCCCACCAGCGCCGCTGGCATCGACTCCCCTCCCATCACCAGCACTATCCACGGCAGGAGCACAGCGTCGCCTGGTGATCGGAGCAGAAGTCGATGGAGCAGACTCCGGTGGTGACGTAACAAATTGCTCATGATGAGCGGTACCTCAGATCTCATGATCACTACCAGTTTGACACAACTGGCACCACTGGCGGACAAAGACAGAAGAGGGCTCCTGTGCAAGAACAATAATTGGGCCCTTTGCAGTCCAATAGCTGGTCATTATGCACAATCATACCTACTTCAGAGGTAATAGTGGTCCAATTACCTCTTGGGCGGTTGCACCAATGATATGTCAGCCGCTGTTTGGGACCCACTGCTTATGGAGCGTGCTTAGCTCCTTGGTCCACTCAACGTTTTTTCCAGTTGCTAAATAATATAATTCTCAGCTCCATACAGCCACCACTAGAGGGCACTATCTGCCCACAGTATAATACAGGCTGTACTAAGCATAATAGAAGCTGTATAAATCTGTATGTAGGTAGCACTCTCCGCAGGGGAAGTCCTTATCTACCGGGTCCACCCACCACAACATACGCCCACTATTAGGCACTGCCTCTGAGGAACCTTGCTGGAGTTATTTAATACTGCAGGATGACATACATAGTTGTAAGTGTCTGCAACAGCAACGTACAATTGAGATATTAATATGAAAAAGGTGACATTTACCATTTGTGCTGAGTCTATAGTCTCAGCTTTTATCCTGGGATCTGGACCGCTCTGCAGATGTTTCTCGCTGATTTCCTGCTCTCATCATTTCTTCCTTTTTAATTTCAAGTATTACCATCTCTCGGTTATTACATGTATTTGACAGCCCTGGGTGTTGTAATTATATAGATGGGGTTTTTTTTCCTGCCTGTTAATCTTTTGTATAAATCACAGAAATATTTATAGATGAACAGTTGCCAATAAAAGTCAGCAGCACCACGGAGGTTTTATATGACCTTGGTCAACCTTGGCACATAAGAAGATTGACGTAAAATATGACATTTTTCAGGGGGGAGGGAGGATCTGCATATCAGGTAATGAGAGGAATGCATTATGTTTGCCAATATTAGGAGATTACTGTATGGTGATGTGTATAGGCTTTGATTCATTATTGCATTTGCACTATTTTTTTTATAGTTTCTTGTTTTTTCCTTCATTTGCCTTTTTTTTTTCTAGTTTTTGTTGTCTTTCATTTACACCTTATTCCTTCAAATTCCATCCGTTTTTAAATTGTCCTTTTTGAGATTGCCTTTTTTTAATTTTTTATATATATATACACAGTGCCTACAAGTAGTATTCAACCCCCTGCAGATTTAGCAGGTTTACACATTCGGAATTAACTTGGCATTGTGACATTTGGACTGTAGATCAGCCTGGAAGTGTGAAATGCACTGCAGGAAAAAAGAATTATTATTAAGTTATTTCTTTTTTTATTTTTTTTTTAAATTGTGAAAAGTTTATTCAGAGGGTCATTTATTATTCAACCCCTCAAACCACAAGAATTCTGTTTGGTTCCCCTAAAGTATTAAGAAGTATTTCAGGCACAAAGAACAATGAGCTTCACATGTTTGGATTAATTATCTCTTTTTCCAGCCTTTTCTTACTAATTAAGACCCTCCCCAAACTTGTGATCAGCACTCATACTTGGTCAACATGGGAAAGACAAAGGAGCATTCCAAAGCCATCAGAGACAAGATCGTGGAGGGTCACAAGGCTGGCAAGGGGTACAAAACCCTTTCCAAGGAGTTGGGCCTACCTGTCTCCACTGTTGGGAGCATCATCCGGAAGTGGAAGGCTTATGGAACTACTGTTAGCCTTCCACGGCCTGGACAGCCTTTGAAAGTTTCCACCCGTGCCGAGGCCAGGCTTGTCCGAAGAGTCAAGGCTAACCCAAGGACAACAAGGAAGGAGATACGGGAAGATCTCATGGCAGTGGGGACATTGGTTTCAGTCAATACCATAAGTAACGTACTCCACCGCAATGGTCTCCGTTCCAGACGAGCCCGTAAGGTACCTTTACTTTCAAAGCGTCATGTCAAGGCTCGTCTACAGTTTGCTCATGATCACTTGGAGGACTCTGAGACAGACTGGTTCAAGGTTCTCTGGTCTGATGAGACCAAGATCGAGATCTTTGGTGCCAACCACACACGTGACGTTTGGAGACTGGATGGCACTGCATACGACCCCAAGAATACCATCCCTACAGTCAAGCATGGTGGTGGCAGCATCATGCTGTGGGGCTGTTTCTCAGCCAAGGGGCCTGGCCATCTGGTCCGCATCCATGGGAAGATGGATAGCACGGCCTACCTGGAGATTTTGGCCAAAAACTTGCGCTCCTCCATCAAGGATCTTAAGATGGGTCGTCATTTCATCTTCCAACAAGACAACGACCCAAAGCACACAGCCAAGAAAACCAAGGCCTGGTTCAAGAGGGACAAAATCAAGTTGTTGCAGTGGCCTAGTCAGTCTCCTGACCTTAACCCAATTGAAAACTTGTGGAAGGAGCTCAAGATTAAAGTCCACATGAGACACCCAAAGAACCTAGATAACTTGGAGAAGATCTGCATGGAGGAGTGGGCCAAGATAACTCCAGAGACCTGTGCCGGCCTGATCAGGTCTTATAAAAGACGATTATTAGCTGTAATTGCAAACAAGGGTTATTCCACAAAACATTAAACTTAGGGGTTGAATAATAATTGACCCACACTTTTATGTTGAAAATTTAATTTAACTGAGCAACATAACTTGTTGGTTTGTAAGATTTATGCATCTGTTAATAAATCCTGCTCTTGTTTGAAGTTTGCAGGCACTAACTTATTTGCATCTTATCAAACCTGCTAAATCTGCAGGGGGTTGAATACTACTTGTAGGCACAGATATATATATATATATATATATATATATATATATATATAATTTTTTTGTTTGTTTTGTTTGTCATTGAGTTTAGGGTTTATAGATGATTGTGCCTGAGGGCATCATTTTGAACTTTTTGAAAAGTCGTAAAATTTGTCATGTAAGGGTAAGAGTGCTTTCACACTGCGTTCCTATCCCTTTTCAGTGGTCCTGTTCAGTAGTACCGTATGAGATTTTTTGCAGACATCAAACACCGTTGTAAAGGTGCTTTCACTCTGCGTTCTTCTCCCCATTCAGTGGACCCTGTTCAGTGGTCCCCGTTCAGTAGTACCCCATGAGATTTTTGCAGGCCTGAAGACGTCAAACACCGTTGTAAAGGTGCTTTCACGCTGCCTTCCTCTCCCTGTTCAGTGGTCCCTTTCATTGGTACCCTATGAGATTTTTGCAGGCCTGAAGACATCAAACACTGTTGTAAAGGTGTTTTAACACTGCGCTCTTCTCCCTATTCAGTGGTCCTATTCAGTGGTCCCATTTAGTGGTCCCATTCAGTGAGATTTTTGCAGGCCTATGAGATTTTTGCAGGCTTGAAGACATCAAACACCATAGTAAAGGTGCTTTCACACTGCGTTCCTCTCCCCGTTCAGTGGTCCCTGCTCAGTGGTCCCATTCAGTGGTACCCTATGAGATTTTTGCAGGCCTGAAGACATTAAACACCTTCCTAAAGGTACTTCCACTCTGGGTTCCTCTCCCCGATCAGTGGTACCCTATGAGATTTTTGCAAGCCTGAAGACATCAAACACCATCGTAAAACCACTTTCACACTGCGTTCCCCTCCCCGATCAGTGGTTCTTTCGGGAGTTCTATCCGAACCCCTCGGAAAACGGGATTCAGATGTAAGCGCTGGCAGGGCCAGTGACTATAATGGTGTGGACGGAGTCACTGTGTGGTCTATCATGAACCGTTTTCAGAGGGCCTATTGGAGGTAGACACCAAGACGTAGTTGACAGCGTCTGAGTGTCTGCCTCCTGTAAATGAATACTCCTGAAAATGGCACATGACAGAGCATATGTGTTACGTCACCACCGGAGTCCATTCCATCGACTTCTACTCCGATCGCCAGGCGACGCCGTGTTCCTGCCATGGATAGTGTTGGTGATGGGAAGGGAGTTGATGCCAGCGGCGCCGGTGGGCGCAGGCTCCGCTCATCCACTGGTCTGGGTTTCCTGGGGATCTGCAGTGCCACTGGCTGACTGTAAGTGGCGGGTGTCTCCCAGATGAAGTACCATCATTCACCTACAGCCTATGTGAAGACACCACACCCTTTTTAATGCCCCTCCTGTCTACTGACCTCTGCCAGAGATAATTCTGAAAATTCTGGCTCTTGTTTCATCCTGTGATTTCTGGTGCTGATTACCACTTGTTTCCTGACTACCCTCCTGCCTGCTGTTTTTGTACCTCACTGCTCGATCCGGTTTTGACCTCTGCTTGTTTCTGATTACGTTCTTGCCTGCCGATTCTGTTCCTGTTCCGCAATTCCTGGTTTGACCCTGCCTGACGACTACTGTCTCAGACTGCAGCCTTCCACACGTAGTGATCTCCAGAGCCCTGTGTAATTCCAAATCCCTGTATGGGGGTTAAAGGGTTTCAGGGTTCTGGGGGTCCTGCTTCATGAGTGGCTTCCCTCTAGCCTATCCATTACAGCCCGTCTGAGTCTGTGGATCCAGGCAGGCGTTACAATATGGTGACTTTGTCTGCATCATTATAGTCAATGGCCCTTATATTGAGCGAGGCCGCATGAGGCCACCTCATCTAGTCTAATTCATTCCAGAATATCGCATAGTTGCGGCCACGTGACTGTCGATCCCAGTTCTGAAACCGGCAATTCCTCACAGTGTACAGTGCGCACGATGTGAGGAGTAACAAGTCTGCAGTCACCTAGAGGGACACATAGAGTGACTGCAGACTTGCGGATTTAGACCGGACAACCCCTTTAAGATACACAACTGGCTTTAGTAAAAAGTTAATGAACCATAAAACTATTGATTTGGTCTCGGTTAAGATGCCGGGAAGACGATCTTCAGATGTTTTGTTCCATAATGTGCTCCTATACAGTTAATAGGGCTGAGCAGCCTAACCGTTTCTTAAAGCTGCAGAACGAGCGGCATTTGTCAGTCGATTTTCTGACAGTTGTTTGCACAGTAGCGGCAGTCATACCGCTAATTGTTCCATAATAATACGCTTAGGTGTGGAGGCAGGACGCCTTAGCACGAGCGCACAGGCATTCTGCTGCCTGTTTTGTCACTAAGTACAATTCCTCTCCCACTTGGAGTTCTCATATTTAAAGGATATGTTTGACAGAAGGAGAGACAGGTTTAATTGATACAAAGAGGAAATTAAATCTTCACCAGTGAGAGAGACAGAAGAAAGGCGATTTTTTTTTTTTTTTTTTTTACTATATTTTTTTTTTATTTAGTGGATTCTGGAGGAAATTCACATTCAATTCACATTCAATATGATTACTTTATTCCCATAATCATACCCACTCTATAGGACTCTTTGTGGAAATCATAGGTTCTCAATGTCAATCTGTTTCCTGACTCACATTTACTTTTGCAGTGAATTAACCTTTCCATATACTGTAACATTAGGTGTATCCGCACCATTTGCAGTTCCTCTACTTTTATGTTCCACAATTCCAGTCATTAAAGTATATGGACACCTTCAGGGGAAGTTTTATTTACTTAAGTGCTTGTATTTTTTAACAGTCATTTTGGCAATTGGGTTTCATTTCCACCCTTTGTCTTCTGTAGCTTCTGCATTGAACTGTCTATTGATGGATGCAGAATGTTTGTAACTTTTATCTTTCTCCTTTTTCCTTCTTCTTACTCCTTTTTTTCCTCATCCTCCTCTCCTTCCACTTCCTATAGCTATCCTTCCTCTTCTTCATCTTCTTCTTGCTCTTATTATTCTTCTTAATCTTCTTCCTCTTCTTCCTTTTTTTTTCTCCTCTTCTTTCTCTTCCTGCTCTTCCTCTTCCTTCACTTCATCCTCCTCCTCTTCCTCCTTTTCTTCCTAATCTTCATCCTCTTCTTCCTCCGTTCGCCTCATTTTCCTCCCTTCCTCCCTTCGCCTCCCTGCCTACCGTCGCCTCCCTTCCTCCCTTCGCCTCCCTTCCTCCCTCCATTCCTCCCTTTGCCTCCCTTCCTCCTTTTGCCTCCTCTTTCTTTTCCTCTTTTCCTCTCTTCGCCTCCTTTTACTCCCTTCCTCCCTTCACCTGCTTTTCCTCCGTTCGCCTCCACTTTCTTTCTTTTCCTACCTTCCTCCGTTCGCCTCCTCTTTCTTTCTTTTCCTCCCTTCCTCCGTTCGCCTCCTTTCTTTCTTTTCCTCCCTTCCTCCGTTCACTTCTTCTTTCTTTCTTTTCCTCCCTTCCTTGCTTCACCTCCCTTCCTCCCTTCGCCTCCCTTTCTCCCTTCGCCTCCCTTCCTCATTTTCCCTCCTCTTTCTTTCTTTTCCTCCCTTCCTTCCTTCGCCTCCTTTTCCTCCCTTCCTCCCTTCACCTTCTTTTCCTCCATTCGTCTCCTCTTTCTTTCTTTTCCTCCCTTCCTCTGTTCTCCTCCTCTTTCTTTCTTTTCCTTCCTTCCTCCCTTTGCCTCCCTTCCTCCATTTGCCTCCTCTTTCTTTCTTTTCCTTCCTTCCTCCCTTCACCTCCCTTCCTCCATTCACCTCCTCTTTCTTTCTTTGCCTCCCTTCCTCCCTTTGCCTCCTTTTCCTCCCTTCCTCCCTTCGCCTCCTTTTCCTCTGTTCGCCTCCTATTTTTCTTTGCCTCCCTTCCTCCGTTCGCCTCCTTTTTTTTTCCTCCCTTCCTCCGCTAGCCTCCTATTTCTTTCTTTTCCTCCCTTCCTCTGTTCGCCTCCTCTTTCTTTTCCTCCATTCGCCGCCTCCTCTTTTGTTGAAAAGCTGTGGTGTGGGTGGGGTTAGCTTTCTGAGCTCTGCTACATCTAAGAACTCTCATTGTGTAACAACTGCTGCACCCAATAAACTATGTGATCCATTTTTGGAATCAGGATCTCTGTCTCTATATTATGCTTCTCTCAGATGAGATAGCAAAAAAATGGTGACAGATTCCCTTTATTTTTTTTGGACTCTATATACAAGGGAAAAAAGAGACGCCCTTTAAGGTCATTTTGCTACAAATTTTTAGCTTGACAGCCCCTTTAAGCCGTACATATTCATTTGTAGATATAAATGTTGACAAAGCTACATCCTGCAGCTTTCTGTCCTAAATTTTTTGCTGTAGCAATGCTTAGCGGTGCTCTATAAATAGTCAACATCTTTCATTTAAAGACCGCTTGCCAAATGTGAGACAATGCACGTTTCTGCATCTATCCACACAGCAGATAAACAATCCTGAAATACAGAAAGGGATGAAGTAAAGCAGAGGTCGATACGCCAGCGACTGAAGATCTGGGAGGGGGGCGCTCAGAAGGTGTAATGGAGGGTGCACCAGAAATGGAGGAGGCAGCGGAATGAATGCAAGCGGAGAGGAACAGAAGGATGTTTCCAGCAAGTAGCAGCAGAGTGGAGTGATTGACAGAGGTTGGGGGAGCGGGCAGGCCTGGAGCTCAATAGACTGGCACAATGGAAAGTCCTTGTACCAGAGCTGGGGGCGAGAGAGCGCGCAGCATTATCTGAGTGAATCCATTCCTCTCGTCTGGAACAATTGCAAATTGTAACCTTTGTGCATGCAGGAGAACAGGCTTGTTCTTACACATGTTGCTGTCATACTCATATTAGCAGTAATGGATTTTCTTTGTCAGATGCAGGCAGTTCTGTGTATGAGGAGATAACACTGCTGGCAATTTAAGATGTGTGTAACATGACGACTCATTATGCTGTTTAATCAGGAAAGACAACCGAATCGTCGAAGGATGAAACTCCCATAATGAACCTTCTTACTACACCTTACAGTGCTCCTTGTAACGCCGGGTCTACGTGGCGACATCGGCAACGTTGTCAATGATTGTTGTGTAGGTTGCGGTATTTTATAGACTGCAATCCCGCCTTGCTCCCTTGCATAATGCTGCAATGTAGAAGCGGTACACTGCAACATAATCCATGTCAATGAGGTTATATTGCTGTCTGCAAGGTACCGCAATCGTAACAAGCAAGCAACCGTCCAGCTGTTCCTCATGCTTTTGTGTCTGCCACGGCTATCGGCTCTCCTACCCGCCCTCTCCACTTCTTAAAAGGGCATCATTCATACTCCTGAAGTGTCTCCAGCGTATCGCTGGGAGGCATCAGGTATTTAAGGCACCCTCCCCTATTGGAAGGGGTCTGTGAAACATTAGTCTCTTGTAGCCAGTGTGACTTGTGGCTGTGAGCTCGTTGTTTGGTCCTTGGAACCGGTTCCAGATTGGCCCCTATGCCTGAACCAACCAATGACCTTGACAAGCTTCCCTATACACAATATGATGGACCCACACCTGCTCTATACACAGTATAATGAGCCGACTGCTTCCCTATGCACAGTAATATGGGCCCACAGCCCCACTATACACAGTATGATGGACCCATAGCTCCCCTATATATAGTATGCTACCTCCATTGCTCCCTCAAAACACAGTATAATGACCCCACAGTAGTCCACACACTTTATGATAGCCACCATAGTGTATGATGGCCCTCACAATAGTCCCCACTTTGTATGATGGCTCCTACTGTAGTTCCCAAATTGTATATTGGCCTCCGTATTAGCTCCCACACTGTATAACGGCCGCTATAGTAGTCCTTAGACAGTATGATGGCCCCAAGGTAGGCTCCAAACTGTATAATAGCGCCTACACTTTATGAAGGCCCCACACTGTTTAAGGCTAGTTTCACACTTGCGTTGAACGACATCCGTTGCATTGCATTGTGTGACGGATGTGTTGCATATAATGGCACAACGGATGCAACGGATTGTACAAAACAACGGAAAGCTTTTTTTTTTTTTATTTTTTCCTTCTTTACAGTTTTACCGGCAGCAGACTATTGTGAACGATCAGCTGATCGCTCTCACATGCCGGCTGCCAGGCACTCAGTTGAGCGCTCTCACATGCCGGCGGCCGGGCGCTCAGCTGATCGCTCTCAAAAGCCGGCTACCGGGCGCTCAGCTGATCGCTCTCACATGCCGGCGACCGGGCGCTCAGCTGAGCGCTCTCAATAGCTGGCGGCCGAGCGCTCAGCTGAACGCTCTCACATGCCAGCGGCCGGGCGCTCAGCTGAGAGCTCTTACATGCCGGCGGCCGGGCACTCAGCTGGGCGCTTTCACATGCCGGCAGCTGGGCGCTCAGCTGAGCGTTCTCACATGCCGGCGGCCGGGCGCTCTCTGATGAGCGCTCTCACATGCCGGCGGCCGGGCGCTCAGCTGAGCGCTCTCACATGCCGGCTGCCGGGCGCTCAGCTGAACGTTCGACCACCAAGAGACAAAATAAAGTTTGTGATTAAAAAAAAAAAAAAAAAGTATGTGCAGTAAAATCCTACGGATTGCGCTGCTCAAAAAAACGTTACATGCGTTCCTTCCACCCGACGCAGTGTCAAAATAACGACGCTGCGTCATCCAGCGGATGCAATGCTGACACTTGCGTTACAGTGCGTCGTCCATACAAGTCTATGGAGAATAGCGCAGTGCGTTAACAGACTGCGCTATTCTCCATAGTGACGGACTGCGCTGAACGCAAGTGTGCAAGTACCCTAAGGGCCCTCCATAGTAGTCCCTACAATTTATGAGGAGCCTCCATACTTTATGAAGCCCCACATTGTAATTAAGATAAAAATTATCATATACTTAACTAATCCAGGAGCCTGAGGAGTCCACCGACAAAGTGCAGGTGGACCACCGCACTGTGATAGTGCTGGCACACACACGGGACGCCAGGGGCCCAGCGCAGCTCAATCATGTCACTGCGCTGGGACTCTGATGTCCTGTGTGTACACCAGCGCCTCAACCGGTGCATAACCCTGCTGTTCTGTAGACCGCAGGTCTAAAGCAATCTGTGGTCTACAAGACCGAGAGCGGAAGTGCAGAAAGATTATATCTTCTTGTTCCACCAAAAAGCTAAAAGGGTTATTCCTATCTCCAATATCCAATCCCAATATGTAGTAGGTGTAATAAAAAGAATATTAGCAAATATCTCCAATTAGAAATATAGTGCAATGGTTATAAAATGTATTTTCTAATAAACAAAGAGTTAATATCAAAACCTACATCTCAAATGATATATATTCTTTTTATAGTTCCCCCCGGCAGGCCATAACACGGCTCAGATCTTTTTGTGCTTCCTACCTTGTGATGGGTAAAAAGAACTCTTCATTCCCTTTCACGCTTCCGAAATCCATCACCAAGGTCTTTTTTTTCGGGGGCCTAATTGATTTTGAGTTTCTCCTGTTTAAATTTTTCCCCTTACACTGGCTTGTCTTTCTGCCGTCAACTTCGATAAGTAAAAAGTCAAACTTCAAAGTTTGTAAAGGTGACACATGCTTTAATTGTGGATGCTCCGTATACCAGATTTACCATCATATTAAAAAGTGACTTCATTTGATCATTGATAGATCAAAGGTTCCCTCAAACATTTCAAAGTAACCGAGACTCAATTACAGGTCAATATGTGATCGGTATCTCATCCGTGTGTGACGCTACTTACATTCCTAAACGTATGATTTCGCTTTGACATGAATGACATGCTTGTCTGGAGATATGAGGACGACTTCAGAACAAGAGATGCTTGAGCTTCATGCACTTACAGGAACCGTGTGCTTCAAGATGTATTGGGTTTGATTCATCATTTGCAGGTTTTTTTGAGTCACTATTCCTTTTTTTTTTTTGCCTTATGGTATTAACTGACATTGTTGCATGGGGTTCATGAATTTAGCGCAAAATCAAAAATGTTCTTTATATTTTTCTTCTTTAACTATTTTTATTGCAAAAAGGCAAATGTTCTGCTAAAATTGCAGGTGTACATAAAATCACTCCAGGAGGGGGAGACTGTAGTACATTTGTGCAATTCATGATTCGGCCATCAACAAAAAACGATCCCATAATGACTAGCAGGAAAAAATGAAACAAGCAAACACAAGGCACGTATTAAAAAAAAAAAAATTACAAATAAAAAAGTCTAAAAAGACCAAAACTAGAGCAGTTGTCCTCTACTTGGACAATGTCTTCTTAAATACTGTGATGACTCAGCGTTTGGCCATTTGTGTGGGGAGTGAACTGTTCTTAATTAGGCCAGACGCATGGGTCCTTAATTAGGTCAGGTGTATGGGTCCTTTGTTTGTTGAATCAATGTTGAATCAACAAAAGTTAGTCAAGGTCTCATGTGAGACTGATTGGAGCCCCATTGACTGTAAATGTATATTGCCTCAGCCCTTCCGATTACATAATTCAGAGTAAAATTATTCAGTCGGATTGAACTAGCAACCAATGAGAGAGCAACCTTCTCTAACCAATCCTGTAAGACCCAATACCCTAAATTGAGAACTGAGTGGTATCAAAGGCCTTGCTTCTGTTACCAGGGTGATATTCTACATGACCTCAGCCAAGGAACTATGGTTCCAGCTGGGGAATCACAGAATTGCTTCAAGATTCATTCTACAGCATTTCAGCCTAGGTAATATCCTACATGACCTCAGCCAAGGAACTATGGTTGCAGCTGGGGAATCACAGAACTGCTTCAAGATTCATTCTGCAGAATTTCAGCCTAGGTAATATCCTACATGACCTCAGCCAAGGAACTGCAATTTCAACTCAAGGTTCACAGAATTGCTCAACACTGAGCCCTCAAATGCACTTGGAGAACCCAGGTTGGAACAGGTCTGTCGCCTGGCTACATATCTTGCTGTGCTCAGTCAGCTTCCTAAGCTTGCCTTTATCTACTCTGTGGGTGACTGCCAATAGGGAGGTGTAGCTGGCTAAGAAAGTTGGCCATGGAAGCCCTGACATCACAAGGATTCTAATCTTTGGTGGGCTGGGCCAGCGGAAGGGTGAGACTGTCGCTTGTACCATCTTGTGTTTTCTGGGAATGTACAATATGTTTTTGCCTGTTGGTGAACCAATAAAGTCTTACCAATGTGTGGTTTCCTCACCTTGTGTTGTCTGACTGGTGTCCTGCCCACAGGGAAGGAATGCGAGTATTCAATGGGATGAGCCATGGGCCGTATGGTCTTTCTAAAGACAGCCAGGCCAGTGGACAAAAGCACCCACTGACCCTCTTGTCTCCACAAATAGTAAATTCCCCCGTGTGAAGTAAAAAGAACCTATGCTCACGTCACTTAGCAGGCAATTTCATTGATGTTGGCACTGTGTCTCCCAGGGTTTGAGTGACATTATGTTGTGATTCTTCTGCTTTTTTCCATTCTATGCTGCTGCGCTCCATTGCAGAGATATTCATGTGTTGCTTTTGGAGCGCAGAATGTGAAATTTCTACTTGTAGCCCAACTGGGCGTTTCTTCGGAGTCTACTCGTGTCTTCACCAGTCCCTCTCAGATACTGCAAATTGCATATCACCAACTAATCTAGTAGTCTCAGACTTTGCTGAGCCATGATTGCAGGAAACTTTGAAAGGACATGCTCCCAGAGAAGACTTTGAAGAAACACCTAGTTGGTTACAAGCAGAAATTTTACATATTGCACTCTAAAAGTACAAATGCAAATATCTCTGCAATGGAGTGGCACAGCCCAAAACCGAAAGGATAGGTTGAATTAAGGGCGCTCAGGGATTTTTACCATGTATTTAACTAAAATTTTTTGAGCAAGTGACCAGTCCTCTTTAAGGGGTTGTCCACGTAGTGGATAACCTCTTTTAAAAGAGGCACAAAGGCAATAATGAATCAGTCCAATTCTGCATGGTCTCGGATCAGATGTCATGCCTAGTGGTTCATGCCTGGAAATATGTATCTTACCTAAGTCAAGTAGCTTTAGAGAGTTACTTGGAGGATCTACAGCGCTAGACATCTGAAACCTTCCTGGAGAAGAATTGCACACGCACATACCTGCCATAACTGCGATCCTACAAGAAGAACTGTGGGT
This sequence comes from Anomaloglossus baeobatrachus, assembly GCF_048569485.1. NCBI lineage: Eukaryota > Metazoa > Chordata > Amphibia > Anura > Aromobatidae > Anomaloglossus > Anomaloglossus baeobatrachus. Next base: position 46,654,587 of record NC_134361.1, read on the forward strand.
AGCAACGCAGATTCAAGACCTGGTTAAAGCTGAGAAACAATCTATGTGTGCTGGGAGAGCTGGGAGACCATTAGTGGATGGGTTCCCTTGGTCACATCAAGACCACTCAAGGAAAATTATTCTGAGAGTCCATTCTCCAGCTATTCTTCATCGGAACATGAACATCCAGCTTTAAGAAGATTGTAATCTTTGTTACTTACAGAACAGATCATCAATAAAATGTAATAGTTTTTTTGTGAATCATTCCTCAAGAAATACACCTCAATGCCAATGGTTCCAAATTCATTTCCAATTGTGGTTGTCTTCTTCTGAACCTTTAGGACCCACCAGGGGATCTTTTGACACTTTCGGCACAGCCATGGCAACCAAGACAAATAAAAGAATAGACCACAAAGAAGTAGATGACTACAATGTCAGATTAAATCAATTTCTCTAAAATTCTCGAATAACCTTTGTTCTTTAACATTGTCTTTCTTATTCGTTCATAAATTGAGCCTTGACCAGATGGGAGTTTGGCTTCTCCATTGAAGATGAAATTCTTCTTGAAGGATACAGCGATGGGAAAGTCAAGATATGTCCAAACCACTATATTTTCTGTCCGAGGTTACACTATTTTTGATGATTTTATGACATGGTTTAGGCACCACGTAGACACCACAAAAATCAATCCATCATACCAAGAATCGGCAAAACTCCCAAATCATTGTCTTTACCAATTAATACGCCAATAGTTACTAAACTGCTTTACAATTATTTTGTAACCAGTCCCCCTATAAAAGATGGGCCTATGTTGTAATAAACAAGACTCTCTTGAAAGACAACCTGTTGGGTGTCTTTCGTCAGTCTTCAGTTCAAACTATATAAAAATACTGGGTGGGGGGGCGTGGCCAGCAGGCAGCATGAGCGGTCGCATCTGAGAGCAGCTCTGCAGTCCAACGCTGATAAATACTATTAATCCTGCCGAAACTGGTGCCTAAATACACCTCCGGATTACCTGTGGTGCGGTGAGCATTCTGATCGGTACCATGAGCAGAGGTCGCAGCGCAGCGGCGGCTGAAAAGCTGAGGAAGTTTGCTCGGGACTCCCAGCAAGATGGCGCCGGCAAACAGGCAGAGCGGGAAACCAGTGAGGCGGAGGAGGAGGAGAGCATGGAGGACGGATCCAAGGAACCGCAGGAGCTAACCTTGCAGCAAGTTACTTCGCAGTTACTTGCGGCGATCCAGGATTCAAAAGTGTCGCTGACGGGCAAAATCGAGGAGGTTAAGATTGATGTGGGACTCCTCCGGCTGGACCTGCAAAATCTGAGAGAGCGGGTAAAGGAGACGGAGCAGCGGATCTCCACGCTGGAAGACGACGCAAGAGCGACGCCGGGCAGATTGTCCTCTTTGGAGAGCGCGGCAAATAACTGGGCGCAAAGGGCTGACGATCTGGAAAACCGCCTGCGTCGCAATAATTTAAGAATTCTGGGGATGCCGGAGAGGGCAGAAGGGAGCGACCCATGTAAGTTCATGGAAACATGGCTCTCTGAAACTTTCCCTGATGCGACGCTGTCAGCGGCATTCGCTATAGAAAGAGCCCACCGGGTACCGGCCAGACCTCCTCCCCCGGGAGCGCAGCCTAGACCTCTCCTGGCCCGACTGTTGAGCAGCAGGGATAGAGATGCGATCCTTGGTGCGGCGCGACGCAAAGGCCCGATCCTACATAATAATGCTCCCATACTGATTTTTCCTGACTTCTCTGCGTCTCTCCAGAAAACGAGAGCCTCCTTCATTCAGGTGAAAAAACGCCTTAGAGATTACCATATTGCTTATTCCATGATCTTCCCGGCTCGTCTCAGAGTGGTTCATCAAGAGCGATCCTTGTTCTTTACATCTCCTGTGGAGGCGGATGACTGGATCAATACACTGAAGAGGAAGCGCTGATGCGTTACAGCCATGAGCGACGCCGAGAGGATCGCTGTTGTGATGGCATCGTGGTTCTGATTGTTTATTTCATCTCCTTTGGATTGAGGTCGGTGATACGATTCCTTTTCCTGGGACGCCTGAAATCGCTGTTGCGATAGTTTTAGGATCATCCTATGCAGATATTCGGCGTCCCTCAATATTGAAGGCGTGATATATTTTTGTTCCTCCATCCCTCCTACCATGCGAGGGGAGCGATGTTCGGGATCGCAGTTGCGTCTGCGTCCTGCTCCTTTGGTTCCAGTTTGTGGAGAAATTGACGATTCCATCAGGATGCGCTGGTGCGCTTGCGTCCCCCGGAAGCATGTGAGTTACTGGATGTGTTTATTCTTGGCCTTCCATTGTGCCGGTTTCCAGGTTGGCCCCCCCCCTCAAGGCTGGGCAGCTGGAGGTGGTGCCTCTGAGTGGGTCGGGACCTGAGCTCACTGCGATTATTACTCAGCCCTGTTTGAGTTCTGGAATACTCGTCGCTGATGGGACCGGATTGAACTGTCTTCAGGCGGGACATGTGCCAGAACGCTGCTGCGGCGCCGTGACCACTGTCATGCGATCTTGAATTATCCTGCATCTTGCGATCTAAAAGGGGACTTTACTCCGGGTTTGCAGTATTTGGCAACGCACTTAAGTTCAGGATGCTGAATTCTGTCTTTAGAGCTATACTAAGGTTTTTTGGGGTCACCATACATGATAGTCACTTATAATTTGAGATTGCCTGCAAACTCTCCTTCCATTTCCTTTACATTCCTCTCTCTTCTTCCCCCCTCTCAGTCTCACTTACTTGTTTAATCCCTCAGCCCCTTTATCTCATCCTCATGCCCATCTTTGCTATTCTATTCTTATCTACCTCTAAGTCTTTTTTGCTATTTTCTCCAATTTCCCTCCTCAACCTCCCTCTCTCTTCTTCAGTTTCCACCCAGTATGCCCTCCGTTACCTCTCTTCTTCTTATATTTCTATATTCCCTCCTCCTCACACTCTCTCTTCTTCCGCCCATCTTAATTTCTTTCCTCTTTCTTATCTTCCCTTACCCCTTTCTCTCTTCCTTACCCCCCCCCTTTTTTTTTTTTTTTCTTTTTTTTTTTTTCTCCCCCCCTTTTTTTTTTTTTCTCTCTCTCTCTCTTTACTACTCTCCTTTCTCTTCTCTCTTCTCTTTCTCTCTTCCCATACTTCTATGCCTACTCACTCTGGGTTCTCTTACCTACGTACGATTAAAGGTTATGTTGCAGGATAACTCAATACGTTGGACTGCAGGAGAAGCTTAAGTCCTTGTTTGAGGACACCCCCGTACCAAGTACACCATCTTGCCACGTTGGTTCACCCTGGTCGTTACTAGGGACACCCTCTCCTGGTCACACTACTGGATCAGTTCTTTCGGCTGTGTGTTTGCAACCGATAGTTTGTATTTAAGGGTACGTTTGCCCAAGTTCTACTGTAGGTTAAGTTTTTGACATTTCCCTATTAATTCAGTACGAGATACATTTCAATGGCTTTAAGCTTGATGACATGGAATGTTAGGGGGCTGGGCACATCCAGGAAACGGGCGGCAGTATTTGCACATATCAAAAAATCCAAAGCTCAGATTGTATGTTTACAAGAGACCCATTTGTTGTTGGAAACCATGAGAGTGCTCCAGAAGCCTTGGGTTCAATGGTCAGCTCACTCTGTTCATTCCTCATATTCGAGGGGAGTATCGGTACTAGTCCATAAAGCATTGCGGTGGGACCCGGGTAAGATTATAAAGGATAATGATGGGAGGTATGTGTTTATCCAGACTCACATCGATGGGATCATGATAGTGATCTTGGCCATATACATCCCCCCTGCGATGGGAATCTCAATTTTGTATGAAGCGGCTAAGTTTGCCTCACAATTCCCACAAGCCCTGGTGCTCTGCATGGGGGACTTCAATTTGATTAGTAACACAGGGCTGGATAGATTCAACACCCGACAGGTCCCGATCTCCCCCACGATGCAAACTAGACTGAGTGCATTCCTACAGGAGGTGGGGTGGTGTGACATGTGGCGGTTTTTTAACCCAGTACTGAGAGAATACACATGTTATACCCCAGGGAAAAACTCATTGTCTAGAATTGATTACATCTGTGGAAATGAAAGAGTCTGTGCCCATATACAATCGGTGTGTCATCTACCCAGATCAGTATCAGACCACTCTCCGGTATTTGTCAGCATTAAGTGGGAGGGTTGTAAGTCTCGTAAAGTGTCACGGAAGATTAACCCTTGGTGGCTGTCACTCTTTGGTACCAATGATAGGATTCCTGATCAGCTCAGGGCATACACCGAGACGAACTCCGTGGAGGAGAATCACTCGGCCTACTGGGACGCGCTTAAGGCGTATTTGAGGGGATGCTGTCACTCTTCTATCTCTTATGTCAAGAAACAGGCGGCCAGAGAGGAGGAGGAATTGGCCACTCAAAATAGAATGCTTGAACATAGATTTACCTCAGACCCTTCTGAAGGAAACAGATTCCAGTGGCTACAGGCTGGGAGGAAATATCTTTTGTTCCTGCAGGATAAGGCTAAGAGGCATGTCTTCTTCATAAACCAGAGATATTTTGAGCAAGGGAACCAATCTAGTAGTTTACTAGCGTTCCTGGTGCGCCAATCCACTAGCTCACCTGCGGTCCTTAAGATCAGAGACTCCGGTGGCGAATCAATCACCTCCGTCACTGGCATCCTGAAGGTGTTTCTGGACTTCTATAGGAACCTATATGAGTCCAGGCTGGCTGTGTCAAGGGAGGAGATCACTGAATACTTGCGGGATCTGGAGCTTCCCAGTTTGACTTTGGCCCAGAGGTCGGCCTTGGATGAGCCCATTAGCATGGAAGAGATGGTGGAGGCGATGGGAGCCCTCAATAGGGGTAAGGCGTCTGGCCCAGACGGACTCCCGATTGAGATATTCGACAAGTATAGGGGGGAGCTGATTCCAGCTCTCCTGGAGACGGCTGAGGCTTCGTTCCGCAGGGGACGGTTACCTGATTCCTTCTATGAGGCAACCATCGTGCTACTATTGAAACCAGATAAGGATCCACTGGATTGTGGCTCATACAGACCGATCTCTCTGTTGAACTCTGATTACAAAATTCTTACCAAAATTCTAGCAACTAGACTCAATAAAGTGATCTCCTCCATAATACATGAGGATCAGTCTGGATTCATTCCGGGTAGAAGTACCTCGGATAATCTGAGGAGGGCACAGGTGATTCTACAGATGGGCACCAAGTTAGAGGAGGATTGGGCTTTGGTCTCCTTGGATGCGGCCAAGGCCTTTGACTCTATAGAATGGCCATACCTGCTGGAGGTACTGCGGGCATTTGGTTTCGGCAACGATTTTATTAGATGGATTGAGATTATTTATAGAGCCCCAACGGCTAACATTCAGGTGGGAGGCGGAGTATCGGAAACCTTCCATTTGGGGAGGGGAACTAGGCAGGGATGTCCTCTATCCCCTCTTCTGTTCGCCCTCGCCATGGAACCGTTGGCAGTGCGCATTCGGACGGACCCAATCTACCGGGGAGTGAGACATCGTAAGGGAGATGAACGTTTGTCTTTGTATGCAGACGACCTGTTATTGTTTGCTTCTGATCCGGATTCCTCCATTCCTAGAGCCGTAGAGTTAATCGACCGATTCGGGGAGTTCTCGGGCCTGTCAATAAATTGGTCAAAATCGTACCTTCTCTTCCTATCCCGGGACAGGGAGGAAATGATGAATACCCAAATCTGTAGAGTTCCAGTGGTGGATCATTTTAAATACCTGGGGATTATATTGACGGGAAACCCTTCGGAGATGATAGCAAGAAACATTGCCCCCTTATTATCACACCTCGGGGAGAAATTTAATAGATGGAGCCAACTCCCGCTCTCAGTGGCGGGAAGGATTAATCTCCTTAAAATGATAGTGCAACCAAAGTGTCTTTATATAACCCAACATGTATTCGTACAGATTCCCCGCTCTTTCTTTCGGTCCCTGGAATCTTTGATGATCACCTTTGTCTGGGGTCCTTCCAGATCAAGGGTCCAGTTGGCCAAATTGCAGAGACCCAAGGACATGGGGGGTATGGCCCTCCCTGATCTGTACTTATACTATTTGGCCGGACAATTGAAATATTTGGGACAATGGACACTTCCTGGGGTGAGGGGTTCTCCGGAGGGTCTTCTGGCAGAGTTCACAGGTATGGATCTCCTATGGCCATTGTTGACGGACCACAAGAGGGCTCCTGAAGGTCGTGTCCTCCCAATACACAAACTGGGGGCCAGGGTCTGGAGGGAGGCTAAAACCATTTTTGGTTTCCATGATATGCCGACTGAGATACCAATATGGGATAACCTGGACCTTCCACACTTTTGTGGGCTGCCGGGGTTTGGCGAATGGAGGAATCGAGGAATAGTCTCCTTGGGATCACTGGTCCGGGATGGTGATCTCCGTCCCTTTGCGCAGCTGCGTGCAGAATTTGATTTGCCGGAATCTCATGGGTTTCAGTATCTCCAGATTAGGCACGCCTTTCGGGCTCAGTTCTCTGGTCGTGGGATTAGATTCTCTTCCTTTCCAGTCATTGGAATTATCAGATCACAGGACCCTGGAGGCCTCATTTCCAAACTGTATTCCTCCCTTATCCGGGCCAAGGCCATGAACAGTCCTCTTTCTGTCCGGGAGAGGTGGAGTGTCAGGATTCCTGAAATTGATGATGTAGTGTGGGACGACATTGTCGAATCCCACACGCTAGTCTCTCCTGCAGTCAATAATAGACTGATTCAGCTATACATAATACACCAAAGTTATATGACTCCTCAAAGATTGAACAAGATGAAAAAGGCGAATAATCTGGTGGGGGTGGGTTGTCCAAGATGCGGGAGAGACGGTGCTGATTTCTGGCACATGATATGGGATTGCCGGGTCATTCTCTCCTATTGGAGCGAGGTTGTAACGACTCTATCCACCATACTTCAGAAAGGAGTTGCTCTGTGCCCAATTCTGTGTCTGTTTGGGGTGGTGGACGTACGCTCCTGGTCCCAAAATGACAATTTGCTAATAAAAAAGGTATTATTTTTGGCCCGGAAGGGCATTATACTAAACTGGATGGGCATCCACCCTCCAACTAGAGCCTCATGGATTGCGTTGGTAAATGCTATAATTCCGTCAGAACACTATGTTTATAAGATAAGGGGATCATTAAATAAATTTGACAAAATATGGGGTAGATGGATGGGCTCGCCCTTGACCGGAGGATCGCCCGGCTCCCTAGCTGATAGCCTACAGTCGGTACTGGCGTGATAGTAACTAATGGTATTCGGATGGGTGGAAAGGAGAAATGCGTGGTTTATGATATAATGTATTGGGGATATTACGAGACCTCTGTAATCTGGGTTGCGCTTCTCTTATTGAGGTGGGCTTTTTGCCCCAGAATGGATATGTTTCATGAACTGACACCTCTGCAATGATTAATGTGCTAAGGCCAGATTGAATGTAATAGTTGTGGATTTAATTGATGTTGCTTTATTGCTTTATTACTATGCTTATCAAACAGTATACGTGTATACTTGTATAGTACAAATTGCTGACTTATCCTAGAATGTAATGTCTTACTTAACCTTCAATAAAACGAGTTTAAAAAAAAAAAATACTGGGTATACTTCTGTTAAAAAGTACTTCCTGGGAAGTACCAAGCAAATGGTGAAAGGGAAGGGAAACCCTGAGTCTAGGGAAGTGGGAAATGGTGACCCCTGACCAAACCCACCACTGGCCCCTGGCTTCCTCACCACCCTAGATAGGTTCCGCATCTATGCGCCGAGCAGGATACCTGACCCTAGCTGGCTCTGAAATAGACCCTAGGTAGGGAACGGATGGGATGAGCACTTAGTCAACCCCACTAAGCTCTAAAGAACACACAACGAATATACACAAGGGAAAGTAAACAAATAATTTATCTCTAGATGGCTCAGGGAAAGGAAATACAACAACAAAGTTTCTCCAGATGAATACAAGCCGAATGCTTGCTTTCAAGACTTGTTAAGGTTATTAGACCTATCACCAGCACAGAGTTATGGTCCAGTCACACTAAAGGCCCCGTCACACTAAGCAACATCGCTAGCAACATCGCTGCTAACGAACAACTTTTGTGACGTTGCTAGCGATGTTCCTGTGTGTGACATCCAGCAACAACCTGGCCCCTGCTGTGAGGTCGTTGGTTGTTGCTGAATGTCCTGGGCCATTTTTTAGTTGTTGCTGTCCCGCTGTGAAGCACAGATCGCTGTGTGTGACAGCGAGAGAGCAACAACTAAATGTGCAGGCAGCAGGAGCCGGCTTCTGCGGAGGCTGGTAACCAATGTACACATCGGGTAACCAAGAAGCCCTGTCCTTGGTTACCCGATATTTACCTTTGTTACCAGCCTCCTCCCCTCTCACTGTCAGTGCTGGCTCCTGCTCTGTGCACATTTAGCTGCAGCACACATCGGGTAATTAACCCGATGTGTGCTGTAACTAGGAGAGCAAGGAGCCAGCACTAAGCATTGTGCGCTGCTCCCTGCTCTGTGCACATGTAGCTGCAGTACACATTGGGTAATTAACCCGATGTGTGCTGTAACTAGGAGAGCAGGGAGCCAGCACTAAGCATTGTGCGCTGCTCCTTGCTCTGTGCACATTTAGCTGCAGCACACATCAGGTAATTAACCCGATGTGTGCTGTAACTAGGAGAGCAGGGAGCCAGCGCTCAGTGTGCGCTGCTCCCTGCTCTCTGCACGTGTAGCTGCGTGCGCTGGTAACCAAGGTAAATATCGGGTTGGTTACCCGATATTTACCTTAGTTACCAAGCGCAGCATCTTCCACGCGGCGCTGGGGGCTGGTCACTGGTTGCTGGTGAGCTCACCAGCAACTCGTGTAGCCACGCTCCAGCGATCCCTGTCAGGTCAGGTTGCTGGTGGGATCGCTGGAGCGTCGCTTAGTGTGACATCTCACCAGCAACCTCCTAGCAACTTACCAGCGATCCCTATCGTTGTTGGGATTGCTGGTAAGTTGCTTAGTGTGACTGGACCTTAAGCAACTTACCAGCGATCCCAACAACGATAGGGATCGCTGGTAAGTTGCTAGGAGGTTGCTGGTGAGATGTCACACAGCGACGCTCCAGCGATCCCACCAGCAACCTGACCTGGCAGGGATCGCTGGAGCGTCGCTACATGAGTTGCTGGTGAGCTCACCAGCAACCAGTGACCAGCCTCCAGTGCCGCGTGGAAGATGCTGCGCTTGGTAACTAAGGTAAATATCGGGTAACCAACCCGATATTTACCTTGGTTACCAGCGCACGGAGCTACACGTGCAGAGAGCAGGGAGCAGCGCACACTGAGTGCTGGCTCCCTGCTCTCCTAGTTACAGCACACATCGGGTTAATTACCCGATGTGTCCTGCAGCTACGTGTGCACAGAGCAGGGAGCAGCGCACAATGCTTAGCGCTGGCTCCCTGCTCTCCTAGTTACAGCACACATCGGGTTAATTAACCCGATGTGTCCTGCAGCTACATGTGCACAGAGCAGGAGCCGGCACTGACAGTGAGAGCGGTGGAGGCTGGTAACGAAGGTAAATATCGGGTAACCAAGGACAGGGCTTCTTGGTTACCCGATGTTTACTGTGGTTACCAGTGTCCGCAGAAGCCGGCTCCTGCTGCCTGCACATTTAGTTGTTGCTGTCTCGCTGTCACACACAGCGATCTGTGCTTCACAGCGGGACAGCAACAACTAAAAAATGGCCCAGGACATTCAGCAACAACCAATGACATCACAGCAGGGGCCAGGTTGTTGCTGGATGTCACACACAGCAACATCGCTAGCAACATCGCTGTTACGTCACAAAAGTTGTTCGTTAGCAGCGATGTTGCTAGCGATGTTGCTAGCGATGTTGCTTAGTGTGACGGGGCCTTAAGGGTGAATGAGGATATTTAAAGACACAAAGGGAAGTGCTGAAGATTAACAGCTGAAAAGGTGAGGAACTCAGCAGGGTCCTAAAGAGAAAGGGATAAAACCCAAGCAGGGAAAAGTGGAAATTCAGAGATCAGCTTGTGTATCCAAACGCTGCGACCTTCTACAGGACTGTCTGTCAAGTGTGACACACCCGTGACATCTACCTGATGGTGAATAACTTGTCTCGGACAGTTCTTGGTGGCCAATAGCGAGATTATCGTCTTCTTTTACTCCATCCTGGATTGAAGAAGAAAGAATCCCATCCCAAACCGAAAAGTAAAATCCCTGAGCTAAGTGAGCCTTTGACTCTCAAATATTTTCTCTCCTGGACAGGAGTCATTTTGGGTCAGTCCTGGGGAGGCAAACTGGAAAACCTCAGGTAGAAGATAAAATTAAAAGTGCACCCTTTCCCTCCAATAGTCTCTGTGTTAGGCCAGGGCACGGGGATTAATGCGATCCTCGTGTGACACTCGGCTCACGCTAGCAGCACAGCAGGAGCCGAGTGTCATGCGAGTGTCACTGTGATCATGTGATCGGACCTCAGCTGCGGGGGGGCGGGCCGGCACTGAGGAGGGGCGGGCCAGCACTGAGGAGGGGCGGGCCAGCACTGAGGAGGGGCGGGCCAGCACTGAGGAGGGGCGGGCCAGCACTGAGGAGGGACGGGCCAGCACTGAGAAGGGGAGGGAGGGATTTATCTCCCTCTCTCCTCTGTAGCCGGCTATTGCCATACTCGCCCTGCACTCGCAGAACACCGGTGTACTGCGAGTGCAGTGCGATCTTTCTCTCGCCCCATACACTTGAATGGGTGCGAGAGAAAGAGACTCGCATTACACCCGCAGCATGTTGCGATTGTTTTCTCGGTGCGATTGGGGCAGAGAAAATAATCGCTCATGTGTACTGACACACAGGCTAATATTAGTCCGAGTGGAATGCGATGTTTTATCGCATTCCACTCAGTCCGATTTTCATGCCGTGTGTCTTAGGCCTTACACTTTCTATTGCTGGCTGTAGAATGAGTTGACAGAGAATCCATCAGTGAACTCATGCTGACAATCTGTCAGGAGACAGTATGTAACATTTGTTCTGTCGCTCTGAATTCTTCTCAGCTGATTTATGACCACAGATCACATCAAAGTTGAATGTGCAGGAAACAAAGAGCCTTAAAAGCCAAACTGTGCATCATTTTTAAAGAAACCCAATTGCAAAAGTGATTTTTAGTCTTTAAGTAAAAATAAATATGTCCTTAAAAGTGGATAAAACATTTGAAGCTTTTATAGAAATTTCTAGAATTGAATGATAAAAAAAAATATCAGTGATCAAACATAATTCTTGACATTTTCACATCTTTTTGCAAGATATTATGTTTATAATGTTGACATAATAGGTGCCTGCTGAAGCTTCTTCCCTGGTTCTATCATTTATGTCCATCCTTTACCTATTTTAGATTTACTGTCTAAAATCCATGAAGTACTCCCCTTTCCCAATTTGCCTGTCACAGTGTTGGTGGAGAGCAGGGGACAGATTTCCTAGACTGGCCCTCAGGCTAGGGGGCCCTAGCTATCCCTAATCCCAGAGTCACCCCTGATGGTGACGATATCTGTTCCTGGACAGCCCTGATCTTATAACCCCATCCACCAACCCCTGAGGAGGGCAAGGGCAGGAGTGATAAAGCCAACAAAAATAGATAAACAGGGGAAATCAAATCACTATCTCAAGGAACACAAGGCAAAAAGAGCATAGGAGGAAAATAAGAGCAGGGAGGAAACAACAAGACAATGAGAGAACTTCACAACAATTCCACTAACAAACTAATACAATGGGACACAACAGCACATGGACTGTTTTAGCAAAAGCTATAGTCGGCATGGGAAGATAGGCTCTAACATCTTAGAAAGGGGAGGAGAGACTCTGATAGATCTCCCACAACATGTGATCCAAGAGGTAACCAGCAGGCTAGCAGAAATTAACTCCTGCAAGCCAGATCACTAATGAGCACACAGCTGGTCAACGCCTGAGCCTATCTGTGTAACTCAGATGCACCCAAGGAGGCATAGTGAGGAGTGTCAGATTCTGCAGTGTGAATAGCGTCAGATGCCGACATGACACTTGGCGAGTTTAGAGCCAAACATTGTATGACATTGCTACTTTAGTCTGCTGCCTACACCTACTATCCATGATTCCAAACCCTGAAGTATCTAAGAATTAGAAGGACTGGGACACAACAGCTTACGGACTGTTTTAGCAAAAGCTATAGTCGGCATGGGAAGACAAGCTCTAACATCTTAAAAAGGTGGGGAGAAACTCTGATAGGTCTCCCACAACATATGATCCAAGAGGTAACCAGCAGGCTAGCAGAGATTAACTCCTGCAAGCCCGATCACTAATGAACACACAGCTGGTCGATGCCCGAGCCTATCTGTGTAACTCAGATGCACCCATGGAGGCATAGTGAGGAGTGTCAGATTCTGCAGTGTGAACAGCGTCAGATGCCGCCATGACACTCAGTGAGTTTAGAGCCAAATATCGTATGACATTGCTACTCTAGTCTGCTGCCTACACCTACTATCCATGATTCCAAGCCCTGAAGTATCTAAGAATTAGAGACAAATATATCAGACCCCCACTAATCTGATAGTAATAAACTACTGATATCAAAGTCTTGGAAACCCCTGAATCAGAAAGAAATGTGGCTCCAAGTAAATATATGTTCCCATCTATAGAGGGCGCCCTTCAAAAAAACAATCCCCTCCACTAACCTGACGATACATTCATTGTAAATGTGGGTGAACATGAAGGTTTTAGGAACATTTACTTTTTCGTTCTGAATGCGCTGAGCTCTCCAGTCCTTGGTAGCGAATATCTTTTTACATTAATTTATTCACTTTGAAGCTTTCTCCAGAACTCATTCCCAACTTCTACACCAGAGGATTTAACTCTTGAGGGACAGAATTTGTCAGAAGTCAAAGAGCAAAAATAAAATAACAAATTACTGCAACTTGTGAAAACATTTAAATATTTAACGATCTAAATGGAAAAGTCAAGGATTTGGGAGAAAAAAAATCCTAAAAAATAAGAAAGAACATGATAGATTTTTGATTTATTTATTTATTTTTTTATTTATTTAGAAAAGAGAAGATTAAAAAAAAGAGTAGCAATCAGAGATAAGCGGACCCAAACTTTACAAAAAGAATCATTGTTCGAGTTCGGAGTTTTGGTGATTTACGCATGCAAACCTTTCAGGAATGGTGGCCTGTCCATAAAGACTAGGATGTAACTGGTTAGGGACCCCTTACCTGGCCCTCAGACTAGGTAGCACCCTGAGCTGACCCTCAAACCAGAAGTACACTTGATGGTAGTGAGGTCTGGGCCACCAGCGTGTTCCTTTCTCCTGTGTAACAACCTCCATACCCACCACCTAAGGGTTGGGCCAGGACAGTAGTCTCAAAACCCCACCGACAAACAACACAGAGAGGGGGGAAAACAAAACTCACACACCCCAAGATCAAACACCAGGGGGACTACAATAAGATGTATAGGGGGGTAAATAAGGTAAGGGGAAGGTAACCAACCAACAGGGTAGATATACATCAAAATACTGAAGACAACAGCAGCAAACACCTCCTTTCAGCTCAAGAACAAGCTCCAGAATGAATGCTGAATAACTGGCACCCCCTGCTGGGAGCAGAGGGTATTTATCCAGGTTGGGAGTGGTGGTTATCAGCAGAAACACGTGAACAGGGGTAATGAGCTTGCTGCTGGCAAGAAAACTGATATTAACCCCTTGTATGCCTAAAGAAAAAAACACATTTAATGTGTGGAGTCTCAGATGGTAATAAGAAACTCTGAGCCTGTCTAAGGGTACTTTCACACCTCCGGTTTTTCTTCTGCGGCACAATCCGGCACTTTGCAGGAAAATCGCAACCGGTTTTTTTTGCTGCCGGTTGCAATTTTCCTGCATAGACTTTAATTAGTGCCGCATTGTGCCGCATGGCCTTGCGTTCCATCCGGTTTTTGCCGCATGCGGCAGATTTAGCCGATGCGGCGGCCGGATGGAACGTTGCCTGGCACGTTTTTTCGTGCGGCAAAAAAAACCGCATCGCGCCGCATTCGGCCGATGCGGCGCATCTCTCAATGCATGCCTATTGCGGCCGGATGCGGCGCGATGCGGCAAATACCGCATCCGGCCGCCGCATGCGGTTTTTGCCACTGCGCATGCTCAGTAGCATGCCGCAAGCGGCAAAAACCGGGCGGGCCGCATGGGAAAAACTTATGCAAAGGATGCGGTGTTTTCACCGCATCCGTTGCATAGCTTGTACAGCCGGATTGAGCCGCAGGGCTCAAGCCGGATGTGTGAAAGTAGCCTAAGGGAGACAACCGTGACACTTGTAGGTCTTTGTCTTCTTCCTACCAGCTTTTGAGGATTTATTGGAGGTCATAGTGAGTCACTGGTTTTTATTAGTGCCCCACTTAGTTTATGGGGATTTACTTACAGGCAATGCTCAATGTGAAAAAGATATGCAAATATATGCAAATTAGCTCTCTTCCAGAGGGAAGAACACATCTCCCATTAGCCAAACCAGACACTCATCTGATCCTTGGTTTAGACAGCTGTCTATATGATATTTGGTGTACCTGGTATCAAATAGTTTTCTTCTTTTTATAGAACAGTAAATTTGCATGAAATTTGCATTTCTTACAATTGTCAAAAACGCAGTGTGTTATTGCTCTGTTATACCTCCTGGAAATCTATGCACTCGATTAATTGACTGTACAGTGGCCTCTTTGTCTATGTTGCCACTAATGAGAATGAGAATGGTAATGACCAGATATCTATGAATTCATCCATTTCCAGGAGGAATAACAGTGGAGCAGCACAGTGTAGAGCTCTTATGAATGTATTGTTGCAACCAAACATTTCATGAGACCCGGACGATCCATTTACATTTTTCTGGTTCATTAATATAATGTCTATCAGTTGTTTTCTTGCAACAACAAAAAAATTGCTTCCGTGTATCCATCATGTGTCGGAGTCAAATTCTGTACCATGACAGATCCATAAGTTATGCTGATCTCCTGAGATTCACAATCCGGCTCCGGTAATTGCAGGAATCGGTGAAAGCTCTGTTCCCGCTGTTTAACCCCTTAGACGCTAGTGACTGCAGCATCTAAGTGCAATGTCATGGCAGCCGAAGGCTCTAATAATGTCCCCAACAGCTGCTATCACAGTACTTATGTTTGAACCAGAAATTCAAAACAAAATATATATATATATATATATATATATATATATATATATAATTGCCCTTTCCCCTTTTCGCTACTTTATTATACAAGATAAAGCGCACATAATTTACATTTCTATATTCATATCTACCCAAGATAATATACTCTTGGTACGCATGTTTCCCCAAAAATGAGACAAGGTCTTATATTATTTTTTGCTCTGAAAAATGCCCTAGGGCTCACTTTCAGGGTAGGTCTTATTTTCGGGGAAACACAGCTATTCCCTATGTGCTGTTATATTTTTCCCTAAAATTAGGCAGACACCTCCCTGGACAATCGCACTTCTCTGATTTACAGGTCTGCTTTGCGTCGGTCGCTCTGTGTTGCACAGCGGTCGCTCTCCCTGCGTTGCATTCCACAGCCAGCGGTTGCTCCACCTACATTCCTCAGAGGTTTTCCTCCTACATTTAAGGGTAAGTTCACACAGTGCGTTTTTCGCGGCGTTTTTGCGTGTTTTTCGGGTGCATTTTTGCTCAGAAAACTGCATGAATTTGCTTCCCCAGCAAAGTCTATGAGTTTTCATTTTTGCTGTCTGCACACAGCGTTTTTTTTTTAGCTGCGTTTTTGTGGTGCCCACAAAAACGCAGCATGTCAATTATTTTTGCGTTTTTGAGTTTTCCACCCATTGAGTTCAATGAGATGTTCAAAAACGCAATGAAAAACGCAATGAAAACAGCAAATTGCAAATATACTGAGTTTTAGTGCGTTTTTATTACTGAAAACGCAGCTATAAACGCAAGGGGTGGGTAGAAAAGTGACATGTACAGGAAGAGGATTCCTTCTGTCAGTAAACACAGAAACGTGAATCCTCCCAGTACCGTCACCGCCGCTTCCATTTTCCGCTCGGTGCCGCTCCCGTGCAGGAGGTGGAAGCGGCTGCTAAATCAAAAGTGAACAGTAGAAAAATGTCATACTCACCTGTCTGCAGACTCCCGGTGCCATGTCCGCTCCCAGCTCCTCTCCCGGCCCCGCCACCCCCGCTCCGGCTGTGTGCCGGCTCCCAGGCACATACAATAGCTGCATGACCTGGCCGTGAGGACCTAGCGGTGATCACCTGATGCAGTCACCTGACGCATCAGCTGATCGTAAGTCTCGCGGTGACGCCGGATTTTACCGCCGAGTGACTGATTCCCCGACGCTTGCAGTCAGTTCATGACAGCTGCAGACAGGCCGGGGTGATCTCCGGAGTTCAGGTGAGAGCACCGGAGATTAGCCTGGGATGTCTGCAGCTGTCATGAACTGAATCGCAAGTGCCGGGGAATCAGTCACTCGGCGCTCGCTGTACAGTCTCGGCTGCAGTCTGGAGCTCAGGTGAGAGCTCCAGAGTGCAGTGCAGGTACCTGAATCCAGGCCTGGCATTACTGGAGAGTCCTCCGGTAGCCAGTCCGACGCTGCACAGAAGTGGTTTTTTTTTTTTGCACTGATGCATCATCTGATTGTATAAACGGCTTTTATACAATCAGCTGATGTGTGATGTGATTCACATCCTGGAACCTGACACATTATCTGATCGCTTTGGATCCGGATTGGACGGCGCGGGACCCTTGATCCAGGATTACTACGGAGGGGGGCTCTTTGTTTCAATAAAGATGGAGTCACTAATTGTGTTGTGTATTATTTCTAATAAAAATATTTTTCTGTGTGTTGTGTTTTTTTTTTATCTTTACTAGAAATTCATGGTGGCCATGTCTAATATTGGCGTGACACCATGAATTTCGGGCTTAGGGCCAGTTGATAATATACAGCTAGCCCTAACCCAATTATTACCCAGCGAGCCACCCGGCATCAGGGCAGCTGTTTTTTTTTATCTTTACTAGAAATTCATGGTGGCCATGTCTAATATTGGCGTGACACCATGAATTTCGGGCTTAGGGCCAGTTGATAATATACAGCTAGCCCTAACCCCATTATTACCCAGTGAGTCACCCGGCATTAGGGCAGCTGGAAGAGTTGGATACAGCGCCAGAAGATGGCGCTTCTATGAAAGCGCCATTTTCTGGGGTGGCTGCGGACTGCAATTCGCAGCGAGGGTGCCCAGAAAGCTTGGGCACCCTGCGCTGCGGATTCCAATCTTCAGCTGCCTAGTTGTACCTGGCTGGACATAAAAATTAGGCGAAGCTCACATCATTTTTTTTTTTTTTATTATTTCATGAAATTTATGAAATAATTAAAAAAAAAATGGCTTCCCTATATTTTTGGTTCCCAGCCGGGTACAAAAAGGCAGCTGGGGGTTGGGGGCAGCCCATACCTGCCTGCTGTACTTGGCTAGCATACAAAAATATGGCGAAGCCCACGTCATTTTTTTTGTTTGGGGGGGCAAAGAAATCCTGCATACAGTCCTGGAAGGAGGATGCTGAGCCTTGTACCTCGACAGCTGCTGTCTGCTCTCCTGCATACATTATTGGATGGAGGATGCTGAGCCTTGTAGTTCTGCAGCTGCTGTTTGCTCTCCTGCATACACTAATGGATGGAGTATGCTGAGCCTTGTAGGTCTGCTCCCCTGACTCTCCCTCCAGCATACAGTCCTGGATGGAACATGCTGAGCCTTGTAGTTCTGCAGCTGTCTGCTCTCCTGCATACACTAGTGGGGAATGAAAGAATGAAGAACATATGGAAGAAGGAAATGACATCAGACCTTTTTTTTTTTCAACAATCTTTAATGGCAATGTTCACTGATAAAAAAAGCAGAAAAACGCAGTGAGCAAAAACACAGCAAAACGCAGCCAAAAACGCACCAAAACGTGGTAAAAACGTTTTTTTAAAAACGCTGCATTTCTGTGCATTTTTAGCGCTAAAAAACGCACAAAAACGCAGCATCAAAAAAAGTAGTGTGTGCACATAGCCTTACTGTGGTTTCCCCCCCCCCCCCCCTGCTGGCTAGATACAGTATCACTTGCGCAGAGTTAGTGAGAGTGAAGTGGTACTGCTACCCAGTATGTGTGTGTGTGTGTGTGTGCACGTGAGCGGAAAGACCAGGAACCTGACTGTGACACACATCTCTTTAAGAGAGCCCATTCACTGTCAGCCCTTGCCAGCTGTAGTTGTTCAGGGTCTGGTGAGGCTGTCTGCTTTCTTTTGTGCCTACCTTCCCTCTTCTGTGGCTGTCTTCCCTCTTCTTTGGCTGTCTTCCCTCTTCTTTGGCTGTCTTCCCTCTTGTGGGGCTGTCTTCCCTCTTGTAGGGCAGTCTTCCCTCTTCTGTGGCTGTCTTCCCTCTTCTGTGGTTGTCTTCTGTCTTGTGGGTCTGTCTTCCCTCTTCTTTGGCTGTCTTCTCTCTTGTGGAGCTGTCTTCCCTCTTCTGTGGCTGTCTTCTCTCTTGTGGGGATGTATTCTCTCTTTTGGTGTGTCTGCTTTCTTTTGTGCCTGCCTTCCTTCTTCTGTGGCTGTCTTCCCTCTTCTTTGGCTGTATTCTCTCTTGTGGGGCTGTCTTCCCTCTTCTGTGGCTGTATTCTCTCTTGTGGGGCTGTCTTCCCTCTTCTGTGGCTGTCTTTTCTCTTTTGGGACTGTCTTCCCTCTTCTTTGGCTGTCTTCTCTCTTATGGGGCTGTCTTCCCTCTTTTGTGGCTGTCTTCTCTCTTGTGGGACTGTCTTCCCTCTTCTTTGGCTGTCTTCTCTCTTGTGGGGCTGTCTTCCCTCTTCTGTGGCTGTCTTCTCTCTTTTGGGGCTGTATTCCCTCTTCTGTGGCTGTCTTCTCTCTTCTGGGGTTGTCTTCCCTCTCCTGTGGCTGTCTTCCCTCTTCTGTGGCTGTCTTCCCTCTTGTGGGGCTGGCTTTCCTCTTCTGTGGCTGTCTTCCACCTTCTGTGGCTGTCTTCTCTCTTGTGGGGCTGTCTTCCCTCTTCTGTGGCTGTCTTCTCTCTTGTGGGGCTGTCTTCCCTCTTCTGTGGCTGTCTTCCCTCTTCTGTGGCTGTCTTCCCTCTTCTGTGGCTGTCTTCCCTCTTCTGTGGCTGTCTTCCCTCTTGTGGGGCTGTCTTCCCTCTTGTGGGGCTGTCTTCCCTCTTCTGTGGCTGTTTTCTCTCTTGTGGGGCTGTCTTCCCTCCTCTGTGGCTGTTTTCTCTCTTGTGGGGCTGTCTTCCCTCCTCTGTGGCTGTCTTCTCTCTTGTGGGGCTGTCTTCCCTCTTCTGTGGCTGTCTTCTCTTTTGTGGGGCTGTCTTCCCTCTTCATTGACTGTCTTCTCTCTTGTGGGGCTGTCTTCCCTCTTCGTTGGCTGTCTTCTCTCTTGTGGGGCTGTCTTCTCTCTTTTGGTGTGTCTGCTTTCTTTAATGAATAGTCCTGCTGTATTCTTTAACTTGTATAGCTGTCTGGACACTTCATTATAGAACTGCAACTAGATCTTATATTTGGAGTAGGGCTTAATATTAAGCATATTCCAAAAAGACCGAAAATTCATCTCAGGGCTTTTTTTCCTGGTAGCTTTTATTTTCAGGGGAAACACCTGAATGGTGAAAGCTGTAAACAAAAAATGCAACAATGCTAAAATCGGTGTAAAAAAAATCTAATATATAAAGCTGTGTGTGTGTGTGTGTGTGTGTGTGTGTGTGTCCACTAATGGAATCCGCACCGTCGCATTTACAATCTCAAAATTTTGCACAGCCGCCTCATGTAACTCAGGGCATGTCATAGACAATGTTTTGAGGGGAAAATTTAACCCTCTGCTTTATGTTTACATTAAAGTCAATAGCGCTGGGAGCTACAGGTCATTTAATAGGAGCTGTGATTGGTTGCTATAGGAACAAAGGACATTATTAGTATAAGAAGCTTATGTGTGAGGTAAAATGATGTCAGTGGAGAGATGGATAGAGAGAAAGAGACAGACAGAGATAGACAAAGAGAGAGCGACAGAGAGAGACAGGCATAGGCACAGACAGGGAAAGAGACAGAGACAAATAGACAGACAGGGAAAGAGACAGACAGAGGCAGACAGGGAAAGAGACAGATAGACAGGGGAAGAGACAGACAGAGAAAGAGACAGACAGAGGCAGACAGACAAACAAAGAGGCAGACAGAGAAACCAACAGACAGAGATACAGGGAAAGAGACAGACAAAGAGACAGACAGACAGAGGCATACAGGGAAAGAATCAGACAGAAAGGCAAAAAGACAGACAAGAAAAGAGACAGACAGAGACAAAGAGACAGACAGAGGCAGACAGGAAAAGAGGCAGACAGGGAAAGAGACAGACAGGGAAAGAGGCAGACAGGGAAAGAGGCAGACAGGGAAAGAGGCAGACGGGGAAAGAGGCAGACGGGGAAAGAGGCAGACGGGGAAAGAGGCAGACAGGGAAAGAGACAGACAGGGAAAGAGACAGACAGGGAAAGAGACAGACAGGGAAAGAGACAGACAGGGAAAGAGACAGACGAGGAAAGAGACAGACGAGGAAAGAGGCAGACGAGGAAAGAGGCAGACGAGGAAAGAGGCAGACGAGGAAAGAGGCAGACGAGGAAAGAGACAGACGAGGAAAGAGACAGACGAGGAAAGAGACAGACGAGGAAAGAGACAGACGAGGAAAGAGGCAGACAGACAAAGAGGCAGACAGACAAAGAGGCAGACAGACAAAGAGGCAGACAGACAAAGAGGCAGATAGACAAAGAGGCAGATAGACAGAGAGAGACAGACTGGGAAAGAGGGAGAGTGGGAGAAAGACAGTTACTATCCCTGGCAACGCCGGGTACTACAGCTAGTAAATAATAAAAAAGCATTAAAAAAATATTGTGTACCCCAACATGGTACTAAAATAAAAGTTAACTAAAAAATATTATTTTTATATTTTTTAGTTAATTTTTAATAATGGATCTCCGAATATAAAGACATAAAACCAAATGTTGTTTTTTTTTCTTTACAAAAGACTATGGCCCTGTGCGCACAGTGCAGTTTTTGATGCGTTTTTTGGTGCAGTGTTGGTGCAGTTTGTGGCCCTAAACTGCATGCATTTCCTTCCCCAGCAAAGTCCGTGAGAATTCAGAAAGGCTATGCGCATGTTGCTTTTTTTTATTGCAGTTTTGGGTGCAGAAAAAAGAAGCAGCATGTCCATTCTTTTTTCATTTTTCCATTCATATAGTGAAAAAACGTATAGGCAAAAAAACACTGAAAAAGAAAAAGGTACAAAAATGTAGGTTTTTTTTATTATCTTAAAAAAACAGTTTTTTGAAAACATTATTTACACCCAAAAGCGGTGTCATCTAAATGAAAAATAATAATCAACAAAAAAATCCTCACGTGTGGAAGGTAAAATTTTTATCCGATTTGGTTCTACAAATGCAGTAATGAAAAAAAAAAAGTCCTCAAGGCCCAAAATAGCTGCGTCCTGAAGGGGTTAAGCAAGTGCAGTGGAAATCATGAGTCATGACAGTGCAGGAGATTTAAAATATCCCTGAGAAGAGACATCCTTGCAAATTGGGTCTCCCAGCAATTCTGCAAAAAGAGAAGAATGTCTTAATGACCAATTAAGATTTTGCTTTTTGTCTTCTTTTTGAAAACATGTTATCCATTCGTAACCTTCAGTATCCATTAAAAGAACTTTTATTAGTCGCATATGAATTGTCTTGTAATCTGTCTCTAAATGCCTCCACCGATGCCTCGATGTTCCTACCAGGACGGACAAGAAAATAATTAGTATTGTGTTTGAGCTTTATCTTTTTTAGATAGCACTGAATCGGTAATAGATACATCTACGACACTAATGGAAAAAAATTGAAAAACTTGCAATATTTGGAAGGTCATAATACATGGCTACAAATTGGATCTCTTGTAGGACAAAACAACAACTTTCGCAAATACCACCTAGGAGAGGTGGTTCCTAATGACTCGCACAAGTACAGCCTAGAAGAGGTGGCTCCTAATGACTCGCACAAGTACAGCCTAGGAGAGGTGGTTCCTAATGACTCGCACAAGTACAGCCTAGGAGAGGTGGTTCCTAATGACTCACACAAGTACGGCCTAGAAGAGGTGGCTCCTAATGACTCGCACAAGTACGGCCTAGGAGAGGTGGCTCCTAATGACTCGCACAAGTACGGCCTAGAAGAGGTGGCTCCTAATGACTCGCACAAGTACGGCCTAGAAGAGGTGGCTCCTAATGACTCACACAAGTACGCCCTAGGAGAGGTGGCTCCTAATGACTCGCACAAGTACTGCCTAGGAGAGGTGGCTCCTAATGACTCTCACAAGTACCGCCTAGGAGAGGTGGCTCCTAATGACTCGCACAAGTACAGCCTAGGAGAGGTGGCTCCTAAAGACTCGCACAAGTACGGCCTAGGAGAAGTGGTTCCTAACAACTCGCACAAGTACGGCCTAGGAAAGGTGGCTTCTAATGACTCGCACAAGTATGGCCTAGATGAGGTGGCTCCTAATGACTCACACAAGTACAGCCTAGGAGAGGTGGCTCCTAATGACTCGCACAAGTACGGCTTAGGAGAGGTGGCTCCAAACAACTCTCACAAGTACCGCCTAGGAGAGGTGGCTCCTAATGACTCTCACAAGTACTGCCTAGGAGAAGTGGCTCCTAGCGACTCCCGCAAGTACTACCTAGGAGAGGTGGCTGCTAACAACTCTTACAAGTACCACCTAGGACAGGTGGTTCCTAACGACTCTCACAAGTACCGCTAAAGAGAGGTGGCTCCTAAAGACTCCCGTAAGTACCACCTAGGAGAAGGGGCTCCTTTAAGTCAATGTCCAAACCTTTTAACAAGCCTTGCAACATGGTCAAAGATCAACTTTTTTTTGCCCGAGAACTGTGCTTTAAACCCAAGTGTGCTTCAAAAAGTAACAAATGTCACAAAAAAGAGCTAAAGGATGCAGTAAATCATAACCTTCTCCAAAAGGAGAAAGGCCCCCAATAAACCTATTCCCGTCCATCTCAGCCAGAAGGCCACAGTGAGTTTCAGGGAATAGTAGCCTTTCCCAACCAAAGTCAAGGGAGGTGTCACGGTGTCTACGGGTTAGCTAGGAAACAGGGCTCCTAAGCTGACCCTCAAACTAGGGGGACATATGCTATCCCTTAACTCAGGAATACTCCTGATGGTGGAGGTCCCGAAGTCTCCTTCCTAGCCCTGCTCCTAACCAGTCCTGATTGTATTCCCTCTCCTCCTCCCCCCAGGGTGGGACGGCACAGAAGTGTCATGAAAATCACAGAAATAGACACACAAGGTAAAACCAAAACTCTATCACACAGCACTCACACAGAAAGGTATAGACAATAAGAGATTAGGAGGAAAACAAGAGCAGGAAGGAAGCTACAAGACAACAGGGGTAAACTCCACAACAGCACCAAGAAAAAGCAACATTTTCACCAGAAAGTCTGGCACAACAAAGCTCACAGACCAACACAGGATAACCTATAGTTGGCATGTGTAGAAGATTTCATCCAGCATAAAAAGGAGGAAAGCAGATGTGATTGGATTCGTCACGACATGTGATCACATGATTAACTCTTGCTAGTCTGCCTCTGTTTCAGCACACAGCAGGTTGATCCCAAAGTCTGCCAGTTTTGATCCCAGTCACCAGAGTAACCATTGGGTAGAGTATCAGAATCTGCAATGTGAACAGAGCCTGACGCTGCCTTGACAGTCAGCGAAGGTTGTGGGACAGGAGGTATACAATGATTCTAAAACTCCAGCTTCACTCATCCTCTCTATTAAAATTCTTCCAATAACAGTATTGTCCAAGTTTTAGTACTTAATTATTCGCGCGTTTCGGATGTCGTTTCAGCCATAGTCATGATCGTGTTCACAAGGTGTTATTTTGCTTGTATTTTCTGCAGGTAAAACTTCTCTTGACAGTAAAAAAAAAATTACTTACAAAAAGTAGGGTTTTTTTATTAAAAAAAAAATTGTTTAAAAGAACTGAGAGTCCACAGTAGTTGATACCTTTTAATGGCTAAATGAAAAGATGGTGATAATAGCAGCTTTTGAGACTACTCAGGTCTCTTCTTCAGGCTCAATTTTTTTTAGCATTTTTGGTGGGTTTTTGTTGCCTTTTTGGCGCAGGTTGTATATGACATTTGTTTACAGTACACATTTTACAAAGCTAGTTTCATTCATTCATCCAAAAACCCATATTTGAGTTTTTTATCACTTTCTCGTTGTCTTCTATGTTCATAGTATCATAGTATCATGGTTTTTAAGGTTGAAGGGAGACTCTAAAGGCCACTTTACACACAGAGAAATCTTTGGCAGATCTGTGGTTGCAGTGAAATTGTGGACAATCAGTGCCAGGTTTGTGGCTGTGTACAAATGGAACAATATGTCCATGATTTCACTGCAACCACAGATCTGCCAAAGATTTATCTCTGTGTGTAAAGTGGCTTTAAGTCCATCTAGTTCAACCCGTAGCCTAACATGTTGATCCAGAGGAAGGCAAAAAAAAACCAATGTGGCAAACAAGCTCCAATAGGGAAAAAATGTCCTTCCTGACTCCACATCCGGCAATCAGACTAGTTCCCTGGATCAATACCCTGTCATAAAATCTAATATACATAACTGGTAATATTACATTTTTCAAGAAAGGCATCCAGGCTCTGCTTAAATGTTAGTAGTGAATCACTCATTACAACATCATGCGGCAGAGAGTTCCACAGTCTCACTGCTCGTACAGTAAAGAATCCTCGTCTGTGATTATGATTAAACCTTCTTTCTCAAGACGTAGCGGATGCCCCCGTGTTCCAGTCGCAGGCCTAGGTGTAAAAAGATCTTTGGAAAGGTTTCTGTACTGTCTCCTCATATATTTATACATTGTGATTAGATCCCCCCTAAGCCTTCGTTTTTCCAAACTAAATAACCCCAAGTTTAATAACCTGTCTTGGTATTGCAGCCCACCCATTCCTCTAATAATCTTGGTCGCTCTTCTCTGCACCCTCTCCAGTTCAGCTATGTCCTTCTTATATATCGGTGACCAGAATTGTACACAGTATATAAGTGCGGTCGCACTAGTGACTTGTACAGAGGTAGAACTATATTTTTTTCATGAACACTTATACCTCTTTTAATACATCCCATTATTTTATTAGCCCTGGCAGCAGCTGCCTGACACTGTCCACTAAAGTGAAGTTTACCATCCCCCCATACACCCAAGTCTTTTTCTGTGTCTGTTTTACCCAGTGTTCTACAATTAAGTACATAATCATACATTTTATTTCCTCTACCCAAGTGCATGACCTTACATTTATCTACATTAAACTTCAATTGCCACTTCTCAGCCCAATCCTCCAATTTACATAAATCTCCCTGTAATATAAAATTATCCTCCTCTGTATTGATTACCCTGCAGAGTTTAGTATCATCTGCAAATATTGAAATTCTACTCCGCATGCCCCCAACAAGGTCATTTATAAATATGTTGAAAAGAAGCGGCCCCAATACTGACCCCTGTGGTACCCCACTATGAACTGAGACCCAGTCCGAGTACGTACCATTAATAACCACCCTTTGTTTCCTATCACTGAGCCAGTTTTTAACCCAGTTACACATATTTTCCCCTATCCCCATTATTCTCATTTTATGTACCAACCTTTTGTGTGGCACCGTATCAAAAGCTTTTGAAAAGTCCATATACACAACATCCACTGCATTTCCCTGGTCCAGGCTTGAACTTACCTCTTCATAGAAGCTGATCAAATTAGTTTGACAGGATCGATCCCTCATAAACCCATGTTGATAAGGTTATTTTTCTTGAGATACTCCAGTATAGCATCTCTCAAGAAACCCTCAAGGATTTTACCAACCATAGAGGTTAAACTTACCGGCCTATAATTTCCCGGCTCAGTTGAAAAAAAAACACTACAAAAAATGCTGAAAGTATCGACATGCCGCAGAAGTTTTCCAATTCAGTCATGAAATTAAAAAAAGCAATTTTGTGCATCAGATTTCTGGATTCTCAGAGCTTTTTCTAGTACTAGTGTGGCGCCCTGGACAAGCCAGGTCGTCACAGGTACTACACCAACACACCCCACACCCCGGTTAGGCACACCGAAGCCAAACACAAAATCCTTGTTGCCTTCCTCCAGGGGCTGATGTCCACACCAGGGGGTGGGCCAGGTGGTTAGTCCCGCCCACAGAGGAGTTCACAGTCCTGGAGGCGGGAAAAGGAGTTGAGATCAGTTAGGAAGTTGAGGAGTGAAGTGAAGTGGAGAGAGGAGCAGACTGACAGCGTCCGGGTGTGTGGCCCGGACGGTACAGCAAGGTTGGCAGACGGTGGTGACCGTCTGCAGGAGAGGCCGATTGGAGTGAGCCGTAAGGACCGTGGACGGGCAGTGGCCCGGCGGTACCGGACCAGTGAACAAAGAGAAGCCAGCACCATCCGGCAGGGCTTACGGACCCCGACCAGGCTAGCAGTCGCCGTAAAACTGGTCAAATCCGTTAGCAAAGGGAACCTCCGGGGTTTCCCAGCAGTCAAGACCCGATTGAAGGCGACAGCTCAAACCGCAGAGGGAAACAGTCACCGCCAAGGCTACAGTTCCCAGGGCCAGAGCCTGCGGGCAAAAGGGGCTCCTTCAGCACCCATCCAAGCTGGGGAGCGGGTTACCGGTGGGAACCCATTGGAACCGTAGACACAACACAGGTGCAGGGAAAGGCAGTCACCATCAACCTGCCGGGAGGAGAAACACCGCAGCCGTCTGTGGGACCCGTCCATCCAGCCGTTTGTTTTACCAGAGACTTTGCATTCGTCATTGGCTGAGTGAGTACCACCGTGCCGTGCGGCACAGCGCTGCCCCTGCGACCCTGCACCTCACCAGGCCCCGTAACCCGCTTGCCCTACATCCATACCCTTCACCGGGCCCCGGGACAACCAATCCCCCTACCCACGGAGGGAAGAACCAACATCAAAGCTGCTTCCTGTCATCGCTCCCGGGATCCCCGTCCAGAGCAGCGGTGGTGTCACAACCTCATCACAACCGTGGGTGGCGTCACGGACAATATCCCTAATCCCAAACCACCCCCCTTTTCACTCACGGGCGAGGAACGCCGCTCGAGTCCCCGGGATCCGGCCCACCGCTCGAGCCACCGACCGAGCGAGCAGCAGCAGCAGTAGCCGGACCCCAGCAGTGGGTGAGCGCAGCGTCCCCTCCTCCGCTCGCGACACTAGAAAAAGCAGCATTAAAAAACGCAGCAAAGAAGACACAAAAAACAACATGTGAACATAACCTGAAACTCCATCTCTGCATTCTTCTTAGCGGGAGCATATAACATAGGGCTAACCGCTTGTATTGTAGGCAGGCAATTTAATATTAAAAGGAAATAAAACAAGCCGGCAGGATTCTGCTTCTGGTTTAGTAGATTAGACTAAGTAAGAAGAAAGCCTCGCTGAATGGCCTCTTAAGTGGGTCTCATCTGAATAGTAAGAAGTTTCCATAAGACGAGTGCGTGATTCAATGACTAAGCCCTATTTGTGATTAGGACGGTTACGTATACAATTACTTCTAAACAAGCTTCTACTTACACTGGGCGATCCACAGGCTTTACTAAATGAACTTCTTTCTTCTAGGTCTTGAATGATTACTAATACATTAAGATGCAATTAAGTATTTTAATGAGCAGAGGACTACACCAGCCGACATGCAATGGCGAAGAGCAGCCGAAATCACCAGAAAAGGGGCTGTCTTCCCCGTGGCTGGGGGTGATGACACAGCCGCCCCCTGGAATAATACGGAACTTTTTATTCTTTTGCCTTCAGGTTGTTCTGATTACACCTTATATACAGCCAAAAGTGTTGGGCCCCCTTGAAATTGTTCCGGAAAATAAATAATTCTCCCAGAAAATTATTGCCGTTACACATGTTTTGTTATAGACCTTTATTTTCTTTCTTTATATTGAAACAAATTGGACATAATTTCAAACAAAACTCCAAAAACGGACCAGACAAAATTGTTGTCCCCCTCAACTTAATATTTGGTTGCACGCCCTTTACCCTTTGGAATAAATACGTGCAATCAGTCGCTTCCTATAACCATCCACAAGCTTCTTACTCCTCTCAACTGGAATTTTGGACTCTTCTTTATAAACTGCTCCAGGTCTCACACCTGAACGCGTCTTTTCTTCTCCCAACAGCAATTTTAAGATCTGGTGTCAATGGGATTTAGATCCGGACTCATTGTTGTCACTTAAGAACTCTCCAGCGCTTTGTTTCCATCTATTTCTGGGGGCTTCTTGAAGTATGTTTGGGGTCATTGTCTTGCTGGAAGACCCATTACCTAGGACACAATCCCAGCTTTCTGACTGTGGGCACTACATTGCCACCCAAAATCCTTTAGTAATCTTCAGATTTCATGATGCCTTGCACACAGTCAAGCCACTCAATGCCAGAGGTAGCAGAACAACCCCAAAACATCTTTGAGCCTCCACCATATTTGACTGTAGGTACTGTGTTCTTTTCTTTGTAGGCCTCATTCTGATTTTGGTAAACAGTAAAATGATGTGCTTTACCAAAAAGCTCTATCTTGGTCTCATCTGGCCATAAGACACTTTTCCTGTGGATTTTTGTTTTTTGTTTTTTTGAAAACTGCAGCCTTTTTTCTGTCTCTGTATCAGTAGTGGGATCCTCCTTGGTCTCATGTCATAACATCTCATGTCATTCAAATGTAGACAGATAGTTCACGCTGACACTTATGCCCCCATGAGCCTGCAGGACAGCTTGAATTTCTTTGGAACTTGACTGGGGCTGCTTATCTGCCATCCGGACTGTCCTGTGTTTCAACCTTTTCGCAATTTTTCTGTTCCATCTACGTCCAGGGAGATTAGCTACAGTGCCATGGGTTGTAACCTTCTTGATTATGTTGCACATCATGAACAAAGGCAAATCAAGATTTGTGGAGATGGACTTGTAACCTTGAGATTGTTGATATTTTTCTACAATTTTGAGTCTCAAATCCTCAGACATATCTCCTCCTATTTCTGTTCACCATGCTTAGTGTGACACAAACAGACAGACAATGCAAAGATTAAGTCAACTTCTCCCCTTTTTATTTGGTTTCAGGTGTGATTTTCATATTGCCCACACACATACTAATGTAATTACAGTTTGCGCATTCACCTCCTAATTTGTTTGTTGTTTGTTAGTTTCTTTTTTTTTTTGTTTTTTTTTTGCTATTTGCTAAAATGTTGAAAATAAGTTGGTTTTTTGTTTGTTTTTTCATTACATTTTTTTTTTTATCACCATAGCCTTTTAAGTCTAATTTCTAACTGTAAGACTAAGATTAACCCTAACCCTAAACTAGTCATGAGGCTTAACCCTAGTTTGGAGCGGGGGTTAGGAAAAGTGTAAAAATCTAAAAGCAGCTCTTACTAAAGATTGATAATAGTTATTTGTCCTGTATATGATTCAATACTGTCTTCATTCATTATTGGTTCATCTTCTGTGACCTTGGTTGCTTCTTATGCAGAGCGCAGCAGTCAAGGTGAGGTTTTCATTAACTGCTGTTCTCTACATAATCAGCATGTGGGATAACAAAGCTGAGTTTTATCATATTATTTGTTGCCTATGCAGAGCACAGCAGCCTTCTTTATATAAAAGTGTGTTGGACTCCATATTATGATTACTATTTCTTTTTACAGATTTATCTTTTACGCATAAGGTCCCTAAAGGCCGCTTTACGGTAATGAGATATCGCTGGGGTCACGGAATTCGTGACGCACATCCAGCTTCATTAGCGACGTCGTTGCGTGTGACACGAGCGACCGCTAACGATCAAAAATACTCACCTAATCGTTGATCATTGACACGTCATTCCTTTTCCAAATATCGTTGCTGGTGCTAGACGCAGGTCGTTCGTCGTTCCTGGGGCAGCACACATCGCTACGTGTGACACCCCGGGAACGACGAACAACAGCGTTACTGCGTCCTCCGGCAACGAGATGGGTGTGTCGTTAATGCGGCTTGTCTCCGCCCCTCCGCTTCTATTGGTCGGCCGCTGTGTGACGTCGCTGTGACGCCGCATGAACCGCCCCCTTAAAAAAGAGGTTGTTCCCCGCCCACAGAGACATCGCTAGGAAGGTAAGTTGGTGTGACGCGTCCTAGCGATATTGTGCGCCACGGGCAGCGATTTGACCGTGACGCACAAACGACGGGGGCGGTGCGTTCACGAGCGACATCGCTAGCGATGTCGCTACGTGTAAAGCAGCCTTAAGAGTTGACGATGATGATTGATAAGTATAAATAGTAGTTTTGAAAAAGGAGTCCCACGCCGTTTTTAAATCTATTACGGTAATTACTAATTATACTCCTGGTAATAATGATTCAATGATGATGGCGAGTTTATTACCTTCAACTCCTAAATGCTTGAGAAAATTTTCACTTTTTCTTCTCCTTCTTCCAATGAAACGTTTTATGG